>NW_004567107.1:39747777-39749652 GCF_000260355.1 Condylura cristata | reverse complement strand
GCTGCTCCCCGCCGCCCGGCCCGCTCGCCGTCCCGCACACAGGCTCGCTCGCCGCGCACCCGGGCCCAGCCTCGGACGTCCTGGTTCCTCACCCCATAAGGAAAGGAGGTTCAACATTCGTGTAAACTTAGTCGAGCCACACGCAAATGCCATAGGCCGAGCTTTCACCAATGAAGGCTCCCTCCGCTTCAGTGACACCACCCCCCAGCACACTCAGCTGTCCAGCACTCCCTGCTTTCTTAATGAAAACAGGAAACCGGGATCTTTTTGGAAATGCGTGTTCTTCATTCCAGTGTTGCCAGGAGCAGAAATAAAGCTGGCAATTTAAACATCTCCACAGAGAGACTCTGTCTTTGCTGGACCGGTCCCTTCATGAAAGAGTTTGTGTTCTTGTGTGGAAGCTAAGCAGCCACAAGCCTGCAGTCACCTGAGGAGGTTAGAAGCACAATTGACCCCACTGTTTTAGGACCCGCAGGACTCACTGGTTGGAGAGCACCGCAGGAACTCTTCCTGATACTTGGCTCAGACCAGAAACAAGTGGCTAGCCTTTCATATTAATCAACTGAGCAAACCTTTGCCAACAGTGAAGGTGGCTTCAAATTTTTAAGGACACCCTTTTCCCAGTTACAGAAGCGTAAGTGCTTGTTTAAAAAAAAAAAAAGATTATCACATACAGACCAATTAAAGATTTAAAAAAGTAATTCATATCTCACCATCTAGTGGTGATTGTTAACATTTTGGTGTAACTGCTAGTTTTTTTCTGTGTATCCCCTAGCACATCTTTTCCCATTTAAGTATTTTCAATAAAGAAAAGTCAGGTTTTTTTTCTTCAAAAAAATTTATCACACTGATTTAAAGTAAGGATTTAGAACACAATGAAACATCATATTTTCCAAAAAAATTTTTTTCTCTGGTTCCTCATCTAATTTCTGAAGTCCATGAAAGGGATGGGTGATAATGAGTAATCCCTGAATGAACTTTGGACTTCTAAATTTGGACATCAGGACAGGTTAGAATTTAACCGTGTAAGGTTTGATTATTTCCTAATACTGTTTGAGTCATACAACCCTAGGAATTTGTTATCTAAATGTCATAATGCCGAGTTTGTCATATGTCAAGAAAGGAAAATATGTTCTCAAGGTGTCACTTTTATAAACAATTGTCCACAGTTCAAATTATACTAGTTAAAGTTACAGTGTTATCATTTGTTGTCTCCTGCTGATAAAGTACCTTTAAATAGATTAATACAAATATGGCAATGACCAATTTCCATATATATGTCTCATTTCTCTGTGCTAGAATATATCTTGAGGTTGACAAACTTAATTTTAAATATTTTCTTTATTGTTCTCCTTGCCCAACCACACATATTCAATAGCAAGATGATGGTAAGAAATGCAATGTTAAAAAATGTTCATTGAGGGATAATTGAATATATAGTATGATGAACTTTAAAACATACCTCAATACTTTGTAGACAGAAGTTGCTTGTTCTATATTAATTTTAATTTCTTAAACGATATTGGCTCAGTAGTTATCTTTAGACTGTCGAATCATGGGAGTTTTTATAATTTTTCTTTGTATTTTATAAATTTTTATAACACAGTTGTCTTTTTAAAAATATAATTATATGAAGCCACTCTTTAGAAAGAATACTGTATAAAAATAAATACTGAGAAAGTTCATTTGCAAGGAGGCTGAAAAGGGCCATTATTGCAAAGATAACTAGATGTTCCTTAGAATGTGTTATCTCATTCTTCTGCACTAACAGAACCTCCTATGTGTAGCTGCACAAATATAAAGACTGAGTTTCCCCAGACTCCTTTACTGTTACTATGGCCATAAACAGAAATGTCATGTAACAACACCCCCCCC
>NW_004567107.1:39664781-39747677 GCF_000260355.1 Condylura cristata | reverse complement strand
AAGACACAGCAATAGTTCTCTGACCTCCTTTCTTCTTTGTTCTTTCATCCATCCTGCTGCCTGGAATGCAGCCTGAAACATTAGCTGCTCTCGGACATGAGTTCATACACAGAGATGGAGGAGCAAACTGCTAGAAGGAACCTGGGTCTCTGAGTGCTTTATGGATCAGAGAGCTCTATGGATAATGTTCCTGGTACAGTGAAAGATAAAATACTACTTTGTTTAGCTCTTGTTTGTTTTGGCTCTTTATTATTTGAAACCAACTGAATTCTAATGGACACAGCATCTATTTTGCTCTCCCATTGTCTTCCCTCATTCCTCCACCCCTCAAATTAAGACCAGATCTTGAAAAGAGAAATGTTACATGATGCATTAAACTTTTATTAGAAAATATAGATCAATTCAGAAATTAAGGAAGCATAAAAACAGTGATTTGAAAAAAATCTCTAATTCGGTTATAAAGACTTAAATTTTCTAAAAATTCTATGTGAACAAAAAGTTCTACTTGCTTATATACAACTGAAACTACTAGCTATGTCTGCAACTGGAATCCTTAAAGTAACAGTTTCCAACTAAATATTCTGGAATCAGAGGGCTGTCCTTGGTGTTTACAAGGATTTTCTGAATGTCTTGGAAATCCAGTGGTGGAAACTGTTCCTGGCATCACCTTTACCTTCATTATGTAGCACTTATTGAAAATTTAATAGGGCACAGGAAATGGCCCTGTTCAGTGGAACGAGTAGGAGGAAGAATTTATAAGAAATAAATAAGGTATAGTCTGGCTAGGAGAAAAGTGCCAAACACCTTGAACATAACACAACTTGAGGTGAGTTACAGAGGCATATTATTAGCAAGAACAGTGTAACAGTATGTGAATAAGTGGTCAAAAATGGAAGTAACTAGGTGTGTCTTGTGACATGGTCAGTGGTGACAGTAAAAAGGAAAGAGAGTGCAGGCTCTCCCTGGTGGTGTGATGGATTAAAGCACCACATTAAGAAGCTCTCTGAAGCCACTGCAGCAAGAGTTAGACCAGACCAGGGAGGGCCCACTGGTGCAGCTCAAGGAAGCAGGTTAGTTGAGGGGAAGGACTGAGCACAGAACAGGCTCCAGACTCAGGTTCTGGAGCAGGAGCACCTTATCCGCTTAGTCACTGCTAGTTTGCTCACCAGGCCCTGTACAAGAGGACAAAATGTGTCAAGAAGCAACCTTGTCTTGACAACTGTGTATGGAATTATTCAACCCAAAATGTCAATAGTGCTGAGGTTGAAAAACCTATGCTAAAAGACAAGTATATAAAGTTCTCATACAGCAACTGCAAATTTGGCCAGGCAAGTTTTTCAAGTCTTCCATTTCTCTGTCACTCCACCATCATGCTCAAGGGGCAAGGTGATAAAAAGCCACTTTTTGTGTCAGAAAACATTAAATACTCAAACACATAATCTTTCTTAAAAAGCAAAAGTGCTGGCGGCTTCTCAAATAATGTGTCCTGGTGGACTTTTAAATGGATAAGTGAAACTCTGATATGATTACCTCATTAATTAGGATACAATGACTTCTGTGTTCTGGTTTCACTGCTGTTCATGCTATATCCAACACTTACTAACATCAGTGCTGTAAATGCCACACACCTTGTATGTGTTTCTTTCATCAAGTATTTCACCTAACTATGGAAACTGAAGAACTTTGTCATTCCCATGACCATACTATCCTCTTTCACATGAAGCATGGTGATTTTGCCTTCAGAGGTAGCAAAGCACATAATTATCCCAGATCCCCATATTCACAAATAAAAGGGCACAACCATGCTGCTGCTGGGTACAGTGAAAGAGATCCCACATCAACTAAGGACAAGAGGCAGGAAAGGAAAACAGTAGGGTGATAAGTTCTCATGAAGTTAATTACTCAGAGTAGACGGTACCTGTGTAGTAAAACTTTTCTAGGCACTGGAGCAGGGGATGAGAAGAGAGTGAAGCAGAACAGGTCCTTCTGAACAGGTTTAACAGGAAAGTTCTCCCAGTGACACTGTTAGCATCAAGACTTTTATACTCAAGGAACTTCCCTCTACCAAATCTATGTGAGAAACTATTTGTTAGTGAACAAATAATGAAAAAGGACAATTATGTAAATCCTCTTCATTCTGTTTTAAAAGAATATATAGCAGATGAGATTTTTTCTTGTACTTTCATTTACCAAAGCTATTTTGAAATCTGTTCTTGTTTTTTCCCAGCTTCCAAATCTATTCATCTATCATCTGTTCAATTCAGTGATGAATACCTACTCAGTGTTACACCTGTTCTGTGAAGAATGAACTCCTGATCCATGTTGTTGATACCACCTACTTGATTCTACCTAGAATTCTCTTCAGGATACAGCTGTTTTATTTACTGACTGCTTGATTGCTTGATTCATTCAATTTCCCTCCTATATCTCTTTGATCCTTCTTCCCTACTCCCTCCTTCTTAGACTTAGAAGCTTTACTTAGTGTTTGCAACTTTTTAAAAAACTTTTTTCTTCATTGTTGTTCATTTTTTAATAATATTTGATTTCTTCCCTCAGGTGTAATTCCTATAAAATGTCCCACCACCACAACACCAGTGTGAGAAACACAATACCAGTGAACATTCACCACAGTTTCTTGTGCTCTCCCCTCTCCTGTTTTGGTCCCCCTCTTTTCCCCTCCCCTGCTATATGTCTCAGATCTATAGTCTGTCTGCAAGTTTTGTCTCATTTGCTCTCTTTTTTTGACTCTTTGTTTGGTTTCCCTGTATTTCACCTAATATTTTTCTTTTTTCTTCTAACTTATTTCACTGAGCATAATCCCTTCTAGCTCTATCCATGTTGCTGTGAATGGCATGTGTTTATCTTTTTGATTGCCGAATAGTATTCCACGGTGTATATACACCCAATCTTCATCATCCATCATCTGTTTTTGAGCATTTAGGTTGCTTCCATATCCTAGCTATTGTAACTAATGCTAGGATGCAGCTGTTTCAAACAGCTGCCTCAATGCTTTGTGCAAATAAAATGACAATATTAAGGAAAGCAAAAGTGCATGTCAGAAGTTCATTGTAAATGCCAGGCCAACTGATCTCTCATATGTAGAATAACAGCAATTTCATAAGCTTAGTTTATTTATATGAAAACATGACAAGGTATTGTTTCTCAGCTCTGTACTTCTTCCTAACTTCTTTTTACATCACAGGCCATCTCATTTCTGCTTTTTAAAGCTGTCTGTATAGACATTAAACTGCACATTACCCCCACATTTTCCACTGTGTCCCTTCACTACCCTTTCAGGCTGGTTCCATATTTTAAGAGGACCTATTCCCAAACCCCAGAGAGGGAATGCTCACCTAGAAAGATGCAACTGTCAGACAGACAGATTTATACTTTCACTTAGTACACATTAATTAAGTGCCTACCTTGTGTCAAACACTTTCAGGAGCTAAGCAAACAACAGAGCCTGCCCGAGTAGAACTTGTGAACTACAGTGACAAACAAGCAATTGCACAGACAACCAACAACTATGATGACAGTGAAAGTACATATACAATGTATGTTGCAAAGCTGCAGGGACCCCACTTGGGCCAGGGGTAGGGAAAAGGTTAGGGAGTATTCCGCCAGGGTGCTGAATTTGATCAGTCAATTGGGAACAATGCGTGATCTGTATATTTGGTGGGGAGATGAGAATAGGAGAAATTCTAGGCAAATGAAATGACAAAACCCATCACATATCTAAGAACTGAAAAGAGAACTTGACAAGATAGGGAAAGCCAAAGTGAGGCAGGTGGGACCACGTCCCAGTTCTCTGGGTTCCCAGGAGTCAGGTTTTTGGTTAGGAGCACTGGGAAGTGATTGAAAGGTTCTAAGTAAGTGAGTAAAATGATCAGATTCGTATTTTAAAAAAATTGCTCTGGCTGGAGTATGTACAAAATGTCATTCACCACCTCCATTAGATTTTCCATGTCCTTACACATTCTTTTGCACCTTACAGAATTTATATTCTCAACTACATAATTATTGTGGGCCACAGTGCCAAAACCACTGGAGAGCCTGCCTGAATTTGGGACAGCTGATTTCTATAGGTAGACACAAAATATTGTCTCTGAAAACACTGAGGAGATCTGACAAATCTCAGTAACTTGTGACTGAGTTGGGAACCAAGATCAGGCCTTTGGATTTATCCCTCAGGACTCTGTACTCACAACCTCAATCTACTAATAAAAAAGAAATCACATGTATTTAAATCAATGGATGACTCACTACAGAGAACGATAATGGAATTTCCTTTTCTGAAGTTACAAAAATATGATAAATCTAATTTAGGAGATATAAGTGTGGCATAAGTGAGGGCAGAAAAACCTAAAGACCTTTTAGGGAATTCAGGCTCTAATGTAGCATGTTAACTTACAACATGCAGACTCACTCAGTATTTGAAAGTAGGAAGGGAACAGCAGGGACTGAAAGCCTGTGAAGCAACATTGACACTGGCAGGCAGCAAGTGTTTCTGAAGGACAGAGTGACAAGGTAGCCTATTACCAGCCCTTAGTGCTTCCAGCCCCTCTTCATACTTCTCCAAACACACCCAACTTGGGGCTGGTTTTCCTAACAGGGAAAGGTAGAGACAGAGGAGAAGGTCTGGAGGAACCTAAACAATACACTCTGAAAGTTCAAAATTTCTGCTCACAAGATAGTCTGCAAGCTGACTTCAGGCCTGCTTGCCTCTAGAATCACCTGAGTTACTTTCTGCCTTCCTGATAAGATTTCTCTGTAGGTAAGAATCCCTATTGCCTAGGGTGCACACAACATCTAGAACTCAGATCACTCAGGCTGCCTACTAGTTACTATTTTCAATTGTCAGCACACATCAGATTAGCTACTTAAAGGCATGGACGATTTGGCTCAGAAACTTTCAAGTTCTCACTGTCCAAAGCTGAGATTATTCAAACATCACAATAATATGATTAGTTACAGTACTAGATTACAACTCGATGAAATAAGTCAGATATCTAAGAGTCCATAATGCGATAAAATATACAGAGGCATGTCAACTAATAGAGAATTATGAAAACAGGAAATCAGCATTTAACAACCACCACGACAGTAGCTAATTGAAGTAGAAAGCACCAATGCTAAAGTGAGTGTCAGAAATTTCCCACTAAAGACTAGGATATTGCTGTGGTCTCAGAATACCTACCCACAAAGTACTAATCAATAACAAAGGGGAAAACGGTAACTTTATGGAGTAGAGAGTTGACAGAGAAGTTGGACCAAGTGATCAAAATTAACACCACACGTCTTTGATGTCAAGCTCTGAGTACAGCATGATTCCTGTGGTGTTCTGAGTCAGGAAATATCGATGGGCCCACTTATTGCAAGATACTTACAGAATGACAGTTCTCTTTTAAAAACTGTCATGATCATGAGAGAAAGACTGACAACTGTTCTAGACTGAAGGAGATTAAAAAGAAATGAAATATGCACATCTTTACCCATCACACACAAACAAATGCAGAAAGAGATGGAGCAAATGCAGTTAAGAGTTAATCCCTGCAGAATCTGAATCAGTGAAGGCGCTTCTGCCAATCCTACAGAAAACAGCAAGTTTCCCATAAAGTTGAAAAAATTTTAGAACAGATGAGTGGATCAAGAAGATATACACAATGGATACTACTCAATGATTAAAAAAAAGTTTAACTCATGCCATTTGCAGCAACATGAAGTGAACTGAGAGAGATTATTCTAAGCGAAGTGAGCCAGAAAGAGAAAGATAAATACCGGATGGTTTCACTTATATGTGGAATCCAAACCAAACTAGGGTCAGACAAACAAAAACTGTAAGACTGACCCTTGAAAGTTGACCATAGATCTGAGACATTGAGGAGGGGAAGGAGCAGAATAAAGAACTGGGGTGGGAGGAGGGGTAAGGAGAGAGAAAAGGAGTATGGTGGAGGACTGTGAGCACTTTGGTGGTGGGAAACTACGGTGAGGGGGAGAAATCCATAAACAAGGATGTTTAAAAAATAAAGACAAAATAAATATCATAATAAATAATTCCCTTGACTTGTGCCTTCAGTGTCTTTTTGGCACGTAGTGCAGTCAGCCAGCACTAGGGAGCATGAGTTGCCTGCATATGAACAAAACAGCCTGTCTTTTAACCAAGGGTTGGGTTAATATCTCTGTTCTCTTACAGTACATATTCTCTGAAGGATTTTACATTTGTTCATGGTATCTCTGGAAACGTGAAGAGCTCTTAAATATTAATGTCTCAGGACCCCCAGTACAGAGTCTAAAAGCTCCTTTCTGACATCAATTTAGTTTCCATCCAGTATTTCGAAGTTTCTTCCCCAAGCCCTTTTGCCTTTGTTCATTCTTTTCCCTCTACCTGTACTCCAGCCTCGTCTACCTGTCAGAAATGGTAATACTTTCTTGAAGGCCCCAGTTCAAATAGCCAATTCTTTGCAAAGTTTTCACTTACCCCCAAATTCTCTGTCTTGGGAAGAAATGGCCACCTTTCCCCCTCTGTTTTCCTAGAACTTTGCTTACACCTAAAGACCTGTCTCTGTTACTAGCACTGCTTCTTCCTCCAGTTTGTGAGTCTTAGGTAGGGGCAGGAACCAAGCACTATTCCTGAGAATAGGAAAAGAATGGTGCTTGACCTACACATGCTCAATATTTGCTGAAATGAAAATTCCCATATGTGTAAGCATCTACTGAGTAATAAGTATGGTGGAAGAAGAGATATGATGATTAAAAGCAGGCACTTTGGGGACCGTCTGTGTTTAAACCCCGGCTCTGCCACTTTCCAGGTGTTGGCAAGACAGACTCTATTTCAACTGTGTAATTGTGAAAATAACAGACCTGCTTCACGGTATTGTGGAGCATTCAGAATGATGTCTGCCATCTTCTATTATTATTTGCTATTACTGGGTCACCACAGTTTTGGTGAATCAGACAGTTCTGGCATCCCTGAGAGGATCCAGAAATCCTCCTCTCCATTCTTGCTTTCCATTCTTGCTTTCCATTCCATGAAGCTAGGGTTTGAAGTGCTTATGGTACTTGCTGAAAATGAAAAGGCTCTGCTAAAATCTTAAGGTAGGACTAAATTGGTTCCTGCTTCCTAGTGAGGCCTTGGGAAGTCCTGTTTTTCATGGGTATGTGTGCACACACTGGGGCTCAGAGAGCATGAAGTGTGGGTGCTAGTCAGAAATGGAGGGAGCTCCTAACCCAGCACCAATACACCTCAGAAGGAGGGAAAATTTTAAAAAAAAATTAAAAAAAAAAAAAAAGAAGACACATATCCCCTGTCCCTGTCCTTTAAAAGCATGGTACATGGGTGAAGTTCACAGGGATTACTGAGATGAAAAAATGTACAAAATGAGGAATAATGTAAAAAAATATATAAAAATTTAAAAAAAGTACATTATGGCCAAGATTTAAAAAAAAAAAAAAAAAAGCCTCCTCACAAAAACAAGACAAAGGTATGCACTGATTTTTTTGAATACCTTAATTCTACCTCTGCTGAAGTTGTGGGAGTGGAGGGCACTGTGGAGAGACCTGTTGCATCTCTCTGCAGTCACCTGGAATGGCTCACCAAAACTGGGGGACAGTCTAATTGTCTTTTCATAAAACAAGAACAGGAACTATAAATACGCCATAGTTCGTGGACCAGCAATGGGCAGCAGGGGCCTAGATTCCACAGTGCAGTGACAAAGTCTGTATACGTAAAATGAGTGGGTTGGTGGGATTCAGTGCTTTCCGAGGTTGCTTCCAGACAGTGACTCTGCATACATGCCACACAGGGTTCCACAACACCCCATGGTACGGGACCAAGGGAGCAAGAAGTGAATTGCTGCAGCTGTCAGACTAGATGAGCACAGGCAGATAGAGCCTGTGGCCTGCCTCTCCATGCACTCCACTCAGCAGCACATTTCTGGTTGCATCATAATTACTGGCACATCCTAACAATCCCAAATGCAGCTGCTCTTTGCTGTATAATCAGTTTTCACTGGGCATGACTTCACAGTCCAGAAACCATGCTGTAGAAAAGGTTATTACTGCTCCCGGGAATAGATGGGGCTGTAAGAAAAGGCACGTTGCATTAAAGAGGCAAGTGACATTACAGAGGCCCTGAGCTTCAACATAGTCACTCTCCCTTCTACACTTTTTAGTGCCAATTGCAAGCTGCGATGACATCAGCCCAAATCTGTTTCAAAATATCCAAGATGCCATGGGCACTTCCCTACTCGCTCTTCACTAAACTAGGCAGTGCTGCTTTCTAATGTCTACTGGCTATTTTAAAGAATGAGTACTGAAATGCAACTTAAATTTTCATGTGCAGAAGGGAACTAGCTTTGGGACACAATGTTGTTTTCGAACTTAGTTTAAGGCTAATATGCTGTTCTAAAAGTTAAATAGGAAAACATGCTAGTTCAGAGGGTAATTTTGTGAAAAGCAAAGTAAAGAAGTATAAGCTAGGGCTGTGGGACAGACAGAGTTTTTCTATCTAAACAGTAGAGTTTTTTTGGTGGTGGGGGGAGGAGTTTAAGTAATTTTATGAATTCCAGCCCTTATTTTGTTTTATAGTGTTTACATAAGAAAAAGAAACTAGCTTCAAGACATGCTGAGCAGTCCCATCAGAAAAGAGGTAAAAAAAAAAAAAAAGATTTAACAACAAAAAAGGAAACTGGAATTTAAGTAAACCATAAACTTAAAAAGACAAATGTTAGCATAGACATACAACCCTTCACGCCTATAACAATGACATCTTTATGTTAAAACCAGAACTCAAGCTGAAATTTTCACTGAACCAAAAGTCAAGTACTGAGTTATATTTTCCAGCTAGTAATAAAAGCAAATATTTTTCATAACACAGACTTTTGGATTTATTTTTCACCTACCTTCCATCCAAACATCATGTTCTCCTCTATTTTTTTTTCTTTTTTCTTTTCCTTTTCACTTTTCTTATCCACCCAGAAACAAAATAACTGATTTTCAAGCAGCAGGAAGCCAAGACTCAGGCATGTTAAAGGGACTGCCCACATAAGCAGTCAAAGAGCCCAGTAGCTACTTCAGAGAATTTATTTATACTCATTTGGAATTTCCTGACCAACTAACAGCCTACTGGCCACGGATTTAATTCCGGGACTCTGTGTCAGTGAGACAGCAAAAACTACCAAGGAAGGAATGAAATTGCCAGCAAGGATCATAATAAAAAAGCAAAGCGAGGCCTCTCCTAGGACCCTTCTAATTTTTCCAACTATCCTTATATTCTTTATGGACACATGAAACGCGACTATACATAGAAATACAACTATGAACTGGCTGACTCCAGTGACAACTTTGAAAGGCTGCAAATGTCTCCTCACTCTTTCTGCTGACTTATTGCCTTCTCCACACCCTCCACTGCTGAGATAGGCTTCCTGTTATAATTTGAACTATAGCACAGCAGTCAAGTTTATGAAAGTAATGTCTGAGTCTTGTGATAAACCCAGGCTGGGCTAGAAGTGAATGGTTCCTTTCTGAGTTTATTCTTATTTCATGTGACATGTAATCTGAAGGCAAAGAAACTCTCACTTGTAAACCATAGGCCCAAGTCTTTTTTTTTTCTTCTTTTTCTCTTATTTTCAGCATTTTATCCAGAGTAGGTCATGCGACTCTCAAAAATCCAGAATTAGTTCCCAACACGTACATTCTGTCTTTAGGTGATAAAATCTGCAAGCAACCTTTTGCTTCTGCTTTAAATTATTATTAAGAATGATATGTTCCTCTAATGGTTATATTTACCACCTCAAAAAATTGTTTTTCCAACATTCTCTTAAGCCAGGCTTCCCCAGTGCCATAAATGTGAGTCTAGTGGAACAAGGTTTCCCAAACTATCTACATGGCAAACAAGCAAAGCCAGTTCTGAACAATAAACCTGAGATTAACAAAGATTAGGGATGGCTCTAAATGGCCTGCTTTGTAAAATTCAAACCAGGGACAGCTGTGTGGAGAGAGGCACAGTTGCACAAGAATCCAGTAGACCTGCCTAGTCTGACTGGGTCATTTGGGGCTCTGTACACGCCCTGAATCACTCATCTGACCTCCGCACTCCACCCTCCATCTACACCTGATGACTAAATTCTTTAAAAGTGAATCTTTTGGGCTCTTCCAGGTGGTGCAATGGGTTAAGGCACCGCACAATGAAGCTCTCCAAAGCCACTGCAGCATGGGTTTGATCCCTGACCTGGGAGCTGACACACATGGTGCAGCAGACCTCTCCTGACCGGCTTGCTGCTTCCCTCAGCAGTGTATTTTTGTGCATCTGCCTTCTGGTCCCCACTCTGTCTCTTGTGAATCCTCTCATTGCCCTTGCCCCTCTGGCCTGTACCCCATAAACAAGTAAATCTTTAAAAAAAAATTCTGCTCCACTTTTATTTTATAAATACTGTTTTTGGTTAAAAAAAAACACAGCTTATTCTAAAAAACAGTAAAGATAATTATTTTCTAAGTGTGCATCTATGAAACAGTGGTATAGCAGGAAAAAGTCACTATGCAAATGAAAGCCTAATCTTTTATGGAGGATGACAAAAGCTGGGGAGGGAAATAAAAATAGGAGCTCCCTTTGCCTGGAAACCTTTAGTCACAGAGGTTCCCACAGTAGGGAGACAGACCTGTCTCTCTTTACTCTGTCTTCATCTGTGTACAAATGAGGTGGTTGAAGGAGATTGGGAGCATGAAGGTGTATTGAAGGCTTTTTCCCTAATAGGTGCGAAGTACCAGTAAAAGTGAGTTATAGTGTGAAGGGAAAAGAGCTAATTGAAAGTGCACTAATGCAGTCTCGTATACCCTCACAACGGCTTCAGAAATTCATCACTGTGACCAAGCAGTATCAATTCTAGTTCTTCTGATGCTTACTTAAAAGAGGATTTTCCCCCTGTGGGCTTGACTCTTGGTCTAGAAATAACACCAAAATTAAAGTGGGGAATAGGACAGTGAATTATATTTTGGACATTTTAAAATACCTACTTCCTGAGAGACCCTGAGTTTATCTTCCTCTCCCCACATGTGCCTCTTTTGATTTGTTCATTGGTTTCTCTATACAACTCCAGTCTCACACTCAGCACAAATGCACCTGTGTTATCAGTTTCCCAATAGCCTGCTTGCCGCTACCTTTTCCCACTAACCACCCCATCTATTTTTCTAGACCTCACTGTTCCAAATGCTTCATAAACATTAGAACTCATTGAATCTTCACAGCACTGTTAGGAGGTAGGTACGATTACCTCAGCATTTTACAGATGAAGCTTAATCACCCAAAAACTTACTGCTACTATACCTAGCTAAATCTGATATACAAATTACCAAAAAGACACAAACCAAGTATATTATTTTTAGCACTTAGAGGGTAAAGATGAGGAAGAATGGAGATGGCATTTCTCATGGGCAGGGAAAATAAAAAGCAAGCTATTTCAATATTTTTGCTTATTCTGTTGCCCACCAACCTTCTCAGATAAAGTTCTTGTTTCAAAGGCCCTGTTCTAAAATATCAGTTCTGTCTGAAGTTGTCGGTTATGCTTCAAACCACTGTTCACCTAGGCACTCAAAGCTGCTTGTTTTTTTTCTGTTTCTATTCTTGCACACATCTTACATACCTACCAACTCTTAGGAGCTTTGTCTTCCTCATCTCAACTCCAGTGGTACCTCCAGTTCTGCAGGTACCCAGGACATATTCAGTCCATTTAATTCCTTCCAAGTTTTGAGTTTTTGATCCCTTTAAAGAACTGTATGCAAATGCCAAGAATCCATTGCCCACACCCTCATTTACAGCTGGGCAGGACTCTGGACCCAGAAGAGTGACAACACTAATATTGCTATTGTCACTCAATAAGAAGTTGCCAAGACTGTAACCTCCCAGAGCAGGTACCCTCATGCCACAGGTTCTTAAGGCAATGTCCCTGCTTTTCCTATCCCACCTCAATAAAATCAGTGTCTCCTGGGGGTGGGGCCAAAGGCATTAGCAGTTTTAGATGCTCCTCAGGTGACACTAGGCTATTGTGAGGGATGAGAACCTGGGCTGCAAAACCTGTACCTCCTAAGTTATTCTTCCTTATGGCTTCTAAGAAATTTATAGAGAAATTGGGGGATTAAGCAATTGAAGTACATCTGTTCAATCTGGGCCAGATCAGTACTGGAAACGAAGGGGCCCAGAAGAATTTGGGGGAGACCCGGGCTCTCACCAGTTGACTGTGCTGCTATAGCTTCATATTCAGTGAGTCAGATTTTTCAAGAGGAGCTGAAGAAATTGGCATTTTTATATGAAATGATCTATTTGTTAAAATCTTGGTCATTAATTCAAATTAAAATGGAAGATTGGATTGTTCAACAGAATATACTTTCAAGCAACCATCTGACACTCAGCAAGGGTTTCCTGGTTTCCATTTTATTCCTGTTTCCATCCTTTCCCTTTTCTCATTTCCAGGTGACCAACTTTTTCCTTCCCATTTTAAATGGCAATACTCCTTGTTCCAACAAAGTATAAGGAAATTGAAAACACGTTTTTAACTCTACTGCAAAAACAGCTGGATCTCTCATGTTCATATTTAATTTTTATTACTAAATGTTTCATTTAAAAATAAAAACACCAAAACAAACAGATGAAGGTCACTATCACTACCCTCTCACGGGGACAGACTTATGTGGAAAAACTTCCTAGCTCCACATACTGGTCTTAATCAAAAGACACATACTGAAAGCTAGAAGTTCTACTATCATTCCCTTGGAGGGTTTTTTCTGCTATACTTGAGACTTCCCCACTACTCCTAAAAAATCCAAATATGCACGCTTTCTTACCCATCCTCTTCTTTAAGACTTGTCAAGGGGTATGACACCCAAACGTAGGTGTCTGGTGATGACAGTGAGAGAGAAAAATGAGCCGTGTTCCTCCACACATTCCCGAGTCCCATTTCTGTCCACCTCCAGCAGAACTGAAGGGGGCTGACAGAACCTAAGAGGGATTAAAAGGACAGGTCTAGGAAGGGATGCTAGCCCTTTCTCTTCCTTTAGGCATGTAGAGTGTTGGGTGTTGGAGGAGGATGCCTTCTTTACCTGCCTGGATTAGACAAATCTGCTCCTAAAATCTAATGAGATGGGGAGATTTTCCAAGGAGTGGCCACAGCCAACACGAGGAGGGTGTGTTCCAGCAAAGGTGTGAGATTCTAGTCAGAACAGTAAAATTAGGAAGGGACCACAGTGGGTGATGGGCCTCTCATAAAACAAAAAAATTAATCCTGTTTTCATTATAAATTACTCAACAAAGTCCATTTCCTCAAACTCATTTAAAGGCTGAAGATTGGCGTTACAGTGAGTTTCTGCACACTAGGCTTTCTTTATAGTGTGGCCCATGATTACTAATTTCATCAAATTTAAGCAAGAGATTATCTCACAATATATTTTCACTCAAAACTTTAAATAAACATTTAAAAAAACAAGGTAAATGAGGGCACAGGTCTAAATAAGAAATTAAAACCTTAAATTAGATTACCACAAAAACTATAAAGGGTGTAAATAATAAGAGATAATAAGGTCCTCCTGTGTAAAAAAAACTGACGGAGTCTTCCCAAGAAAACCAGAAAAGAGATGGAAGAAAGACCACTTGGTTACACTCCTACCTGAAAGGCCACTCACTCTGACCCCATCCACAGTTCTGACCTGCCTACCAAACTCGACCAGATAATAAGTCTGTCGCAAAAGGAAATAATGGAGCTCCTTTGCTCTCTGCTTAGAAGAGTGAAAGGAACAAAAAAGAGGTCATGAGAGCTTAAAAGAACTTTCCTATGGCTTCAGAGAACAATCCTCCCTTGGGCAGTCACTTTATACCTGAGCACCTTTCCCTGAAACCCAAAGTTTTCAACAGACAATACTATTTAAATCCTACCTTGGAGCACAAGATGGAGATAAAATAGAGACTACAACTTCCACTTAGCTGTGAGGTAAGAGGAAAGAAGAAATCAAGTGAGGGAATATTATAATGTAAAGTATACTTGTTCATACAGGAAAAAATATGGTAAAGAAAATTTCAAGGGCCATAGTAAAATAAGACTGGCAAATGGCAGGGGTTATTAATTCAATCCCACAAATCATGAAATGGGCTTTCTGCTTATTTTTTCCATGGACTATATACCCAGCATTATGTCAGCATAAAGTAGAAGTGCTGCATATATGTATTGGTTGAACAGAATGAGCCTACTCGTTCTATATGGAGTTGTACTAGGCAAGTATGATGAGCACACAAAGATGAAGATGACTGAACCTTGCTTCTCAGACCTCAAAGCTTACAGATTAGTATGGCATTCAACAATGCCTCTTAATTAAAAGCAAGTGATGGCAACTATTTGATAGGCTGCAAAAACCCCAGGGATAGAGAAGAGGAAGAGGTACATTCCTATTAGGAGTAGCTGAGAGAACCTGTTGGAAGAGATAGAAAGGAAGGAGTTGAAGGATAAGAAGGACTTTTGTTAACAGATATGGGAATGACATCTAAGGGCAAGAACAATCCTGTGAAGAGTTACCAAAGAGGAGAGAAGCAGCTGAACAGTGCAAAACTTCTTTCAAGACTCTTTGGATAGTGCTGTTCTCTTATTACTCAGAGCCTGGTGGACTGGGAAAGCTCATTATGGTTATTGTATTTGAAACAGAAGAAATAGAAATAAATAGACCATGATTTCTGTCCAAGGAAGACCCAAAACAAAGGTTTAGCGTTAAGAGAAAGAAACAGAGGTTAAAGTTTAGTGAAAGCTAAAATGCTTGGAGACACAGAAAAAATTCAATGGGCCTTAATCTTGCCCGTTATCCTTAAGAAAACAAAACCACAAATTAATGAGAATAAGACAAAGAAAGGTCAACTTTCATATGACCTAAGGTTGGTCCACTACACAAAAAAGGGAAATGGCTGTACTTCTACAAAATACATTTTTGTGCAGTCATTAAAATATGAGCAACTGAGTGAATGAACTCACTGAACTGTGAGTTGTATTCACAACTCTAATGAGGGTTCTTTTAAATCATTCCTTTCCATTTCTAAAACTGCCTCCCAATTCAAATTCACTACTATTTGGAAAGTCTAAATTTTCACCATCAAAATGTCCAGAGAACACAACACCAAAGGATAATGTCCCCCCCCCAAAAAAAAAATCCCTACCTCTAAAACCCTTTTACCTTTCTTCAAGACTTTGTCACAGTTTTCTTCATTTAAAACCAGTATCTTGACGTGGTGTAAACTGCAGCTGGCATTTTCCAATGCCCAACTGATGTCCAAGCACCCTCTTCAGAAAATCCACAACTCTTGGATGTGTGTAATGGAGGAGAGTGAAGAAGCAGTAGTCAAGGCCTGCTAGGATTCCTTACCAGACAGGCAGACAGGTAACCAGCCACAGGGCTCTTGTTGTGATGTGACTGTTTCCCCTCTTGCTGCCAAACTGCTGTCCCTGGAGCTGCTTTGGAAGCTATGTAAAGTGTTTTGCTAGTGGAAAAAGCTGGTGGCACAGGGCTTCAGTGTTTTGCAACTTTTTCCTGTAAGCTGCATTGTTGGAATGGTTTGACATGCAAACCAAGCCCTCCTCCCCTGCCAGCCTACAGACTTCCAGGTCCCCACCCTGGTGTGCTACAAAATCAGTATATCATCAGGCTGATTCACCCCTTAAGGGTGGAGCCCTGGTTAGGGTACATGCTGCATTCAACCAGCAGGTACTTCTGCCTCTCTGAGGTCAGGTGAAGACAAATCAGTCATTGTCCTCACAGTTGGAGGAGAACATGCCAAACCAGCTATCTCAAAAGAATTTTTTTTTCATGGTGTGTCTCTGATTTGAATAAAGCACCCCAGTCAAACAATCTAAACTGTAGGGAAAAGGAAACAAAATAACTGCATCTTGGTGGTATAAGAACATCAATAAGGGGGATATTGAAGGCAGAGGAAGAGTGAATTTATTTTTATTAAAAGAAAGTAAGAGTTAATACACATGGCTATGGTTTAAAGATATTAAGTAATTAGGCTTATGAATTATTAGAAATATCACTTTCCCCCTATTTTCTATTGTAGTCTGGGAATAACTTCTCCTCTTCTTCCAGGAAACCCTTAGAAGTACCTGCTATACAGACCATTTAAAATGTTTTGGTTTGACAGTTGATGCAAAAGAAAAAGGCATTCAGTAAAGTGGGGAGTGATGGAAAAATCTGACATGACAAGCTGGATGTTTTCACAAAATTATTTGCAAAGCTGATGACATTTATCAACCAAGCCAAATACTGTGTCAAAAATCATATGATTATCTCTTGAGTCTAGCTAACAAGAGTGAAGTACAAAATGTAGAAAAGAAAAATCGGGTCCTCCCTGGTGGTGCAGTGGGTTAAAATATAGCACTAGGAAGCTAAAGCCACTTCAGCATGAGTTCAATCCCTGCCTGCCCCAGAGGTGATCCACATGGTGCAGCAGACCTCTCCTGACCTGCCTACTGTTCCCCTCAGCAGTGTACTTCATCAGTCAGCCTGTTCTACTCCCCACTCTGTCTCTGGTGAATCCTCTCACCACCCCACACCTCTGGCCTGTACCCCAGTTCTGTATGCATAAAATAAACAAATCTCTAAACAAAAAGAAAAAGAAAAATCCCTTGGAGAGAAAACCTTCCAATTAAATAGAACCAGGAAAAGAAATTTAAATAAACTTAGTATTTGTGACAAATTGTATTTGTAACAAAACTAGTATTACTGTTACTATTGCCATCTCTTTTAAATACAGAATTATATGTGAAATTGTACATGAAATTTTAACCAGGCCCACAACCCCCTATACAGCTGGAGAAATGTCCCAGATCACTCAAGTCTGGTTTGTCACAATGTGGAGTAAGAGGACAAAGACTTACTTTCAGGATAAGAGCCAGTACCCAACAGCTGTCCCTTACCTCAATTCTCCCTTATGTCACTAATTCTGCTTTCTAGTTGGTTAGAAAGTCCTTCTGCATATTATGGAATTTTATTTAATCTTAGTTTTCAGCCAAGAATTATTAGGGTCAGAAATTTGGGTCACTATAAAAAGGTCCTCAAAATAGTTACATATTTTAAAGTTGTGAGATACCAAACTACCTTAAATCACAATCCCCACATACAATGTGCTGCATATTTATTATTACACAGTGCTGCTTTTAAACTTCTCATTTTCAGGTTTCACAATGAACTGGAATTCAAAAGTAGAACCAGAATTCAAAAGTAAAACATGAGCATAATTTCCCTAAAATATATAGATTAAGTAAGTCAGTCCCAGTCCATTCCAAAATATTCAACAGATCAGCAGGATGGGGGGGGCATCATTTAGAATATTTTTCCACTTAGAATTTCTACAACTGCTTGAGTGAATATTCTTAAATATGATTTTTTGGTTGTGTCTTCTTTGAGATCTTTATTAGAGATGCCTATTTAATGTAATTTTAAATATCTTGCTGGAAAAGAACAGGAATTATTACCTGTATGAATTTGAGTACTATGCTAATATTTCTCAGGCCAGCTCAAATCAGTCTTTTATAGAAAAGGACCAGAAAGCTGAAACTGTGAGCTTTAGCCATTCCTTTTCCTCCAGCCCCATACAAACCTTTCTCAGAAACTGCACAAAAGAGATGAGCGGGAATTATCCAATACACAGGAAGAAGGCAAACCCTGGAAAAGGAACTATGAGCTCTACTTTTGGTAGGCTCAGCTAGCGCACCCAAGTCCTTCAGGAAAGAGGGGAAGTGCATAATCAGGAATAAATACAATACTCACAATGGGCAGTCTTCTGGTGAGTAGGGCACAGACTATTCAAAACTTCTAGGAAGGGTTGTTTTAATCCTTAGTTTCATGCTATGCAGCCTCAGATTGGTAGCAAGAGCTCAAGTCTTAACATAGCGAATCTCCCCAATGGGCTTTTATTTTATGCTTTTTCCTTCTTCTGGGTACCCACAGAGCGTCTGAGCATAAATCTCCAAGCAAAGAGTAGCTCTGCCAAGTAAGCAGGACTAATAGGAGTACATCTCTATCCTTCCTACAGCCCAGAAAGATGATACTCGCTGGCAGATAAGTCATCTTTCCTCAGCTTAGCTAGAGGGCTAACCGCCTGTCAGAAATCTGACGCTTAACCCATTATGACTTGCTCAAGGTTTGGAGCAAGAAAGCTTATAAGGGGAAGCTGACTATAGGTTAAAACCAAGCCTTGAGTCTGTAAAATCGACAAGGATGAGGGAGGGACTTTTAAAGCCTCTTCAGGGGCTGGATGAGTACTGGGGTTCGGAGTAAACAGAGAGGCAAGATCCAAACCCTGTGTCTCCTTCTTGTAGGTGGGCTCAGCATTTTAGCAATGAAATTCAAATGTAAGTGCCTGTTACTTATAAAAGAACTTTGTTCTCAAACAGTATAGTATAAGAAAATAAAATTTCATTTAAACTTTAATGTGAATGTGAAACTAGCCTTCAATAAACTAAGCTTCATTTAAATTTGAAACTCAATCTAAATCAAAAATAATTCACACTATGAAAAAAACAACACAATCCTTACCAAGGAGGACAGGACATTTTAATCTTATCCATTCTACTTTTGGTTCTATGTGTTTCCTGAAATACATACTCCCCCCCCTTGATTTGTTTAATCATAACTTCATAGATACCACACTTGATTTTTAACGTCAATAGAAGGCCCTGAACAAAGAAAAAAGACTCTCTATATTCAACTTCTGGCTTAGCCATTAACTGACTGAGCTAGCTATGTTTTGTCATCTAAAGTAGGGTAGGGAGGTCAGACGGGTGAAATAAAAAACACTCCCCCCACTCCAACCCCCAGCTCTTACCTGTGTTTTTATGTTAGTCAACAATAAAAATGTTGTTTTACCCTCTCAGCTCTTTTAATACACCAGTGAACACACCACTTGTGAGAGATTGCAAGCACAAGAAAGAATACACATCTAATCCCTTTGGACATTCAATTCATTCAAGGTCGTGCACATTACCCACGGATTAAACAGCCCCAATTCTAAGAAGTTCTGCTTCTACCTTTGGAGTAAAGCTGCGTCAGAGCACAGAGCTAAGACTCACCACCACCACCATCCACTTCACCACGCTCCGTGACTTTCTTTATAGATGGCCTCAGAAAACACCAGGATGGTTCTAGCCAGACCAGTCAGTGTAAACTGGTTTTGCACTTGACACACAGCAAGCAATTCCTGTCAGGTTCACTGCAGTGGGCTCAGAGTTCTGTTTGAGAAATGCTTCTACCCAGAAAAAATATTTACACAACTCAAGAGTGGGCTGCACTGTACTGCAGTGTTTTGCCTGCTCTGCCGTGAGTCTCTGGCTTCGTCTGAGTGACCAGGTCTTATCAGTGGCCTTTGTACCTTATTTAAGATCTGCATGGAGACAAACCTGGAGCCAAATAACTGGTCAAAGTAAAAAGCTTCAAGACCCACAACAGGTTACCAACAATCATGAAAAACAGTTGCACTGTTTAACGCAATTGTCTTGTTTCTATGAAATTATTTTCAGAAAATAAACAACAGGGGGAGAAAAATGACCAGACAAGACTTGGCTCTCTGTACCATTACTTACAAGAGGGAAAATCTGGAAGCAATTCAAATGAACAAACAACAAGAAAGAGAAGTTTAGCAGAAACATTGTAAGGAATATTGCACAGTCATTGAAAAATCCTAACTTGAAAACTGTTTTCTAGGAAGACTTGGAAAAGATATTGATAATGTTTAGAGTTGAGTATCAAAATAAATGAGCATTTATTAAAACTGTCTTTGTGTGCCTGACAAGTATGAGAAAAAATAACTAAAACTAATACCTACTGTGAAATTTTGAGTAATTCTTCCCTTCTATTTTCCTACCAAATTTTAAATGCAGTTTAATAAGCACTTTATGAAAGTAGATATGTATCTTCTGGGGGAAAAATTGCTGTCAAAAAGAAATATCAAGAAGGGAAGAAAGCTAGAATAAACCATCAAAGACAACCATCTGCAAAAATAAAGACAGTGATGGCAAGTAAAACAAGTCACTTCACAAAGCTCATCTCTTTATTCACCTGCCTGACTGGGTACAGGACTGTAGTGCAATTCCTCCCCCAATGCTATTGGCTCTAACACAGCGCCCAGAGCACCTGAACAGCTGTATTAGATCAGGAGCTCATGACTGAGAAGGCAGAACAAGAAGGACAATGACTTCCCCTGATATTTGACCAGCATTTTATATTTTAAAAAGTGTTTTTACAGGTATTGTTTTATTTTCCCTCCTCACAATCCTGTGAAAAAGGTAGGACAGGTATTATTATCTTCATCTGACAAATAAGCCACTTGTTATTTGACTTCTAAAGAGATTCTAAGCTCTAATTAAAGTTTCACAACATTAATTAGTGTTTAGGGAGGTATCAATCAGTGCATCCAGTTTACAACATGATTCAGAAACTTGGGGAAAAGCAGACTGTCCCCATTCCTAAACCCCACAGAAGTAGAGCAATTTTCCTAGCCAGTGGTACCCATAAGCTTCCCAGTTGGCTGTAAGAGTCATGAGCAATTTATGACACCCATCTCATTTTGTTAACAAGTTACATTAGAGTACTCTTTGTAATAACATAATAAAATATTTTAAATTAATTAAAATCAAACTACCTGTCAACAGAGCTAGGATGGAGGATCTGGTGCAAGATAATATTATGACAAATGACTGACATAGCTAGGGTGGGTGGTAAGGAGGAAGATGCAATCTCCCAGGTAGGATTCCCAGGTTTAGAAATAAAAACAAAGGACACCTAGCTAAACTTGTATTTCAGATGAACAACAAACACTTTTGAAGTGTAAAATGTTCTCTATTTTATCTGGAGAGCTTCCACTAGAATGTATGTATGTGGAGAGTGTATGCAGACTTCAGCTTCCATGAATGTATGATTGTTGAGGCAGGGAGTTTTGCCTGATTCGTTCCCTAGTGTATCCCTGTGTGCAGAACAACGGCACTTACAGAGTAAATGCTCAGAATATTTGTCATGGTCTAGTGAAGTGCATTTCTTAGGTGAGATGTGCACAGATGCTTGTTATGAAATTTTTATACATTTTGTAAATGTAACACATTTTATAAAGTCTAGGACTCAGTAGCTTTCTCATTTTAAACTCAGTATGTGTGACCCAGTCTAATTGCAGAACTCAATGGGAGGTCAGAGTATAAAAGGACTTGTGTGGCCCCTTACCCACCCTTGTTCTAAACAAGGACATGGACACAAAACGGTCAGTCCTCGGAAACATTTTGCTGCCACAGATACAGTTAGGCTGTGGGGTGCTTCGCTCAGCTGCTCCTCTCCTACTTCATTCCTAGGATCATTAAAAGTGTTTCTCTGACCAATGCCCTGACTCCACCCACATCTGTATTTATGCTTCATGTTTTAAGGAGTCCAAAGAAATAAGTTTTCAAGGGGAAAACAAGGGGCCACTCCATGGGCATAGACATGTAAGGGAAGTAGAATTTTTTTTTTTAAAGTACATTTAAAACCATACTTTATCAGGCCCTCCCTGGTGGTACAATGGGTTAAAACACAACACTATGAAGCTATCTGCAGCCACTGCAGAACAGGTTCAATCCCTGGCCAGGGAGGTGACCCATATGGCTTGGCAGACCTCTTCTGACCCTCTTGCTGTGCTCTTCTCAGTAGTGTATCTCATCTCAGTAGACCCAACTGTTCTGTTCCTAAATCTGTCTCTGGTGAAGTCTCTCGCCCCCCACACCTCTGGATTGTACCCCAGTTACTGTACACATAAATAAATAAATCTTAAAAACAACAACAACAAAAAACTATGCTTTATCTTTGGAAAGTGAAAAAATAATTAATTCCACACTTAAAACCACTTATTTAAGCAAGTAATTTCTTTTTTCATGGAAAGGATCAGTAACCAGCCCTCACTAGCTGCCATAAAACCATTTTATCCCATCCTAATCATAGCCTGTAAATGTTTTTATGCTAGTTACACCTCAAAACAGTCTACTTCTAACTAGTATATGCTTTTGCATTGTTTGAGCTTTGCTTTTTTAAAGCCCTGGGCAGGTATTTCTCTTTATTTATTTTTAACCAGATCATGGGCAGGGTTTTTTTTTTTTTTTGTAAGACGAAGTGGGAAAAGAAAAGGTGAAATAATGATCTGTATAAGCATGATTTCAACAGTGTAAAACGTGGAAAACTTAAAAATAAAATGGAAAGTGAGGAAAGTATGTATTTATGCTTAATTTAGACAGTACTGCATTAATTTTCTATAATGAACTTATATACATATACACATGTATATGTAATGTACATGTGTATGTGCATATATACATCTATGTATAGGTGTAAATATGTAACTGTATGACTGAGTCTCTAAGCATAATTGCTTGTAGACTTACAAACATCATGGAGACTAGAATAAGCAAAAAAATCCTTCCCTTGTACCTATCAGTAGTAACAACTCATATTTGACACCTCAGAAGTCACAAATCAGAAAGCTTTTCTGTACTTTCAGAGTCCAGAACTGTTAGGCAGGACACCAGGTGAGGAAGAGCTATAGATGGATCACTGGACTTCAGGAACAAAGAATAAAAGGACACTCCAGAACAAAACAAGTTGAAATGGAATCTGAGGCAAATGGGGTAGATATCCAAACACCTGAGGATGACTTTTGCCAGAGAGTTGAGGTGCTGAGTTGTAACAATCCCAAGCCCCCTTCCCTTCTGACTGTGACAACGGAAGTGAGGGAAGGTGAAGGAAGGAAATCACAGCATCAAAGAAGACTGAAGTCCAACTACAATACTCATGAAATCTTATAAAGTTCCAACCTCCTCTCTTGTGAATATTTCATTAGAGACACAAACAAATAATAAACCTGACTTTTCTTAATTCATTCGGTAAGTTACTGAGTTTCTCTGTCCTATCACAGGGATGAGACTGGTGATAAGGACAATAGCATAATCTCATGGTATTATTGTGAGTATTAAGTATAATAATGCAGGCAAAGCATCTAAGGCATCCTGGTACATATAATGTTATAAATGTTAGACACTGTCATTCACTTATTATTATTCACAGGAGTCCCTGAGCAGAATGCATAAATGTCCTGAGTTTCAGGCAGTACTAAGGACTACTAAAAGAATGGGCAGAGAAAGATCAGTTGTCCCAGAAAGAACAACTGAATTTATTTGGGTTTGCAATGGATAAGCTTAAGCATTCTTGTCAGATACTTGCAGCTGAACTGCTGGAACAAAGGGCACAGCATGTGTTGGGCAAGTCCACTTCACAGGTCTCCTGTGTTATCTTTAGAAGTGCTTTACAGCTTATAGATAGCACTTGTAAGTTCCAGAGCTCCCAATGATTCTAACTCTATGGAGGGATATACAAATTGGTTATATACATATGAAGAAATAGACATGCCAGGTAATTCATAATTAGGACTGAAAGTGGGACTTTAATTCAGGATTCCTAACTTCAATTCCACATTCTGTCCATAATACATTGCTCAGAGCCAGTCTTACAGAAACAATATTAGGATCGATATGCAAACTGTATAGGTCTCTAATGTAACCAAAGTGGGAGCTAGAATATGTCTTTTTCTTAATTATTTATATGATGTCACATATTCCTCTTGGGAAAAGGCACTTTTAAAGATACACCTTTTCTCCACCCCCTTCCCTCCCTTTCTTTCTGTTTAGCAACATCAAACAAAAAGTGATTTGGAGCGGATATTAGGGGTTTGGCTAAGCATCCAAATTCATTTCTTCTTTCATGATTCAATCTCTATTCATAAAGAAATGCAGGAGGAGTATATATACTTGCATCAGAATTCAGGATTTCTCATTTATCTTTCAACACTTCAACAAAATTGACTTAGGTAGTAATTTACCTAACTGATTTTGGTACATAGAGACTCTAAAGATAAAAGCAAGTTCTCGGAGAGATTTAAAACCTGCCCCTCTACCTTAAAAAAACAAAAAAAAACAAAAAAAAAACAAGCACACAACTTCAACTTCAAGGGACAGAAAACTGCTTTGAAATCGTTGCTATCTAGGCGACTTGCAATTATTTATCCATTATTAAAAGAGAAATAAGAAATCAGTTTGAACAAAGACATACACCTACTCACACACACACATATGCATTCCAGAACACACAGTTACCTGAGGCACAGCCATTAACCTTTGTGATGTGAGCCATGCTGGCTTAAATCCAATGACAGATCCAGAAAGGAGTGAGGAGTCATGCAAATTTTATGCATCAAGTTACCAAATGCATTCAACCTGAAACAATAAAGAAAGTCCCATCAAAATGGATCATTTAAGAATATGTACAACACTAAATCTTAGACTACTGTTTACAAAGATGACTGCTAATGGAGAAAGCAAAGAGGAAAGGAGAGACACCAGAGGACCAAGGTAGGGGCTGTACTGGACCCAACTAGTAGAGGCTAAGATGATAACATGCTCACAGATGTGCCAGTGGAGAGGCACTGAAAGCAGCTCTCTTTCTAGACATCATACTCTCATGGAAAATAAAAAGCTGGTTCTGCAGAAACATGCCTTTGTAGGGAGGTGACCTTCAAGTGCAAATGACCTATAGTGTGCACTGTCTCTAAAACCTCACAACCTCCATTTGGTTCTTAAACTTAACTTCCCTTCCCAATGTTGGTTCAACAGTTTCACTTCTTTAGTTGCATTTAGAAGCTGTTGTTGCACAAAATGTTTGCATTTTTTAAAAGATTAATTTATTCAGGCCCTCCCTGGTGGCACAGCATGTTAAAGCACAGCACTGAGAAGCTAAAGCCACTTCCGCATGAGTTTGATTCCTGCCTGCCCCAGAGGTGACTACATGGCGTGGCAGACCTCTCCTGACCTGCCCGCTGCTCCCCTCAGCAGTGTACTTCATCAATCTGCCTGTTCTGCTCCCCACTCTGTCTCTGGTGAAGCCTCTCACCGCCCCTGAGCCTCTGGCCTGCACCCCAGTTCTGTATGCACAAATAAATAAATCTTAAAAAAAAAAGATTAATTTATTGAAATACTTTAAGATAGTTTGAGTCATTTTGCCAGTCTTCCAAAACACAATTCTGATCCAGTCAGTCCCCACCTTAACATAAAATCTTCAATGGCTCCCACTGTCTGGTTGGATAAACTTCAAACAACACAGTTTTGGAATATCACGGTTCATGTCAGGCAACATATTCTCATTCTATATTGATTCTCTGTTTAAAAATTGATGAGATTACAGCAACATCATTTCTGTTACAATCAGAAGATTTAAAGCAAACAGAATAGAAATAAGAAAATGAACATTGCCCTCTTCAACCTTCATTTTTACAAAATGCCTTTTGAAAAATGCTGCCAAGGAAAGCAGAGACACACACAGAAACATCTTATTCTGTTCAAATTCTAACTTGAGACAAGGACTGTGGAACTTTTTACAGATTTTTTTTTTTTAAACAGAGTTGAAGTAATCCCAAATTAAGAATTAGTGTCAATTCAGAAGTACACCAGACTTTCCAAGCAACAGGAGGATGTGAAAATAACGTCCACAAATACTGGATTGTAATGCACTGAAGTAATTTAAAGTCTTTAGTAATACAGCAAAATACTCAATGTACATGGATAAAAAACTATTATTCTATTATAAACATAAGTTTGTGGAAACTATGTATGTATATTGTTTTTTTAAAATTATATATAAGAAAACAATAGAAGTTAATGCATCAAAATGTTCATGGTGGTGGTCCCTGGGTGATGCAACTATGGATGCTTTAGGCTCTTTGATTACTGTAGTAATTATAATTATTTAAAAAAGAAACATTACCTACTTCCTGTCAAATTTTGTTTCATTTGTTTTGAAACATGTTGAAGAAAAAAAGTAACTAAAAATGCTATGTAAAAGGCCACATCCACAAGATTATGAGAGGTCAGAAATATAAGTTAAAAAAAAAGGAAGGAAGAGGAAATGTCTGATGACTTTAATGACACATGGTGGTAATTTCCTACTGTTCAGTTAGTGACATTTTCCTCACTGTCTGAATGACTTACACTACAACAGTTCAAAGCTAACTACTATGAAAACAGTTCTGTGCAAACTCTATAAAGGACTGGCTTTTACAAGCTGCTCTGACAGGAATGCTTCCCTGCAAGGCTTTTCTCCATTGCTTAGCTTAACCTCAGAGACCTCATTCTCAGTCTTTCCCTTGAGGCCCCCTAGCTCCCTGCTGGTTCCTTGTTTCTGCCTGGCAGCTCACCAAGAGGGCAGGATGGCTCTAATCTTTCTGACTATGTGGCAATCACCTGACATTCTGTAGGAAAAAGTGCTATTTCAAGTCCAAGTCATTGAACTTGGTCAGCAATGGCCTTTGTGTACAGTCAGAGCTGGTGAAATCAAAAGTCATACTTTAGGGATAGAGGGGCATTATAATTAAGGATATGAATGATCACGGGTGCCATGGTGGTAGGAATGCTTTGGGGACTAAGGGGGAGTTATCCTATACTGTCAAAAAATGCTAGCAAGAGTGCAACACAATGGTGCTTCAATAACAAAAGGGGGTATAAGGATTGGAATGACTAAAGAATGAAGTTTGCACCATCAACTAATCACATGCCATGGTCTTGATTAGAAAGTGATGATGATTACTGATGGAAGCTAGCATTTCACAAGCTCGTACTATTGTTATTAGTTATTAAAGTCTAAAATAATATCCACTGTAAGGTACACCACTATTTTAAGTACCGCTGATCTCTTTAGAAGATGCTGTCAATTAAAAAAGGCCGAAAGAAAGAAAGTCAACTTCTAGAATAATCCAACTAATTATACTTTTAGAAGTTAACAACAAAAACCTAAGCAAAATTCCGGTTTACTGGCCCCTTTCTTGCTCCATGTGTTTGTACTCTTGCTTCATAATAGCTTGTAAATACCACCATTTAAACTCTTGAGGGCAAATAGAAGGCAAGAAGAAACAAGCTGCACATGCTATGGGGAATGAAATATGTGTCAAGGTATTTGGATGGAGATATTCCCAGAAGCTTCATAAACTTTGGTCCAAGGTTCTCTCCTGTTATTGACCCTCTTTCACCAAGCAGAAGATCTTTATCTCTGATCCAAATTGATCTGTCATCCCCCCTACACCGAACAGTAAAAGTGAAGGGGAGGCCTAAAATTAGGACTATGAGCACCTCACTGATAAAATAACACAAAGTTGCACAAAGACAACACTTCTTATTGGGTATTGATTTTCCATAGTAAATTGTCCATGCCTGACAGGTGGCCTGAAACTGTGAGATCCCGAACTTTCTAATGATATGCACAGTATAAACCAGAGGAGGTTTGGCCACCATCCAGTCTCTGTTATAGATCAATAACTGCTTCTTTTCTTCCTCAGAGAAGAGTGAAGATCAGTAAATCTTAAGTAGTACAATGGTGGCTCAGTTCTGCTAGCTTAGAAAAAACACTTCTCTGGATAGACTTAAGAAAATACATCAACAGAGAAAATAAATTGTCTTCTCTACTTCCAGAAACTGACCTATTGAAGAACATTTTAGCCGTTCTCCAAGTATGGCACAGAGAGTAATGTAGACAGTGCATAGATAATGCCATAATTACTTATATTAGCTTAATACAAAGCAATATGAAAAAGAGATTGAAAGATCTTTTCTAAGGAAACATCAATATGGCATTGAACTGTAGTTTAGCACTGTCAACTAATAACATGCCATGGTCTTGATTAGAAATTGATGATGATTACTGATGGAAGCTAGCATTTTGTAAGCTCTTAACTATTGTTATTAGTAATTAAAATCTAAAATAATATCCTCTCAAAAGTACACAACTATTTTAAGTACCATCAATCTCTTTAGAAGATGCTGTCAATTAAACATTGATAAGATACTATTTTAAATTACATTAATCATGGCAAAATAAGGCAGAAAGGAAAAAAAAAACTCCAATGATTTCCTTAATATGTGGAATATAGATAAACAAAACAACGGAATAGACGAGACTAAGCCAAACAAACCCTAGAAATCTGACTATAGATTTGAACTACCAGACAAAGGAGAGTGTGAGGTAGAAGCAAAGAGGAGAGCCCAATGGACCATGGTAGAGATTTATAAAGGCTGAGACGGTGGGTGTGGCATGCTAAAATACTTTTATAGAGGTGTGGCATGAAGCTATATCTCTAAATCATATACAGAGTTGCAAATAGCGCTACCTCAATCAAAGAAAATAATGTTAGTTGTAAGGCACATTCTCATTTCAGAGGTGTTAAAATGTGAAAAATGTGCATCTTAGGATGGACAAAATTATATTATATTCAAGGCACTTTTCAGACCACTTCACAGTTATCATCTTACTTAAATCTCACAGAAATCCTAGTAAATACTAAAATCCTCTGTCATTTTACAGATAGGACATTGAGGAACAGGGAGGTTTAGAACTTATCATGGTCACATGACTAGTAGGTGATAGCATTACATTTAGATTTAACTGATTCAGCCTGAGAGCTTATGCTCTAAGGCCATGTGATTATGTGATTTGGAATAAGGACACTATTTCCTTCACAAATAAGAATTTATAGGCATAAATGAGTGAGGTCTCTTTCAAAATAGTCAATCTCAGGGATGGACAAGCCTATTAAAAGGATGCTTTGCTCACATCCCTTTTAGATAGAAAGTTATGTTTCTGAATTTTCTAATATATTTTTAAAAGCAATCATATTTCCACTTAGTTTCTTAATATTACTCTGTCCAAGTTTGAAGAACTACTTCGATGACACACAGGAAATGTCTCAGTACTTAATCATCATCACACTACGGGGCTCTACATGGTACTATTAGTCAACTGGATTATTAATCTTGCTCACTGAGCTTTAGTATGAATGTTATTTGACTTAAACTAAGTATTTTTTCAACTGAAAAAAATTTCCAAGATTGAGGACAGGTGGATAGCTCTCAGCAGAACCACAGAAATTTCAAAACCGGAATAAGAAACTGGCTGCTCAACATGGCATTTACGAAAGGACTAACACTTTGGTAAGAAAAGTAGACTCTCTTCTAACATGTCACAGTATTTTTTTTTTCACTTACTAATGAAATTAAGAGAGTAATATAAATAACTACCTAAAATTCAGACAAGACAGAACATACAAAAATTAATCATTCACTATCTCACTAACCTAATATAGTCACAACTATCACCTGAAACTACTTTTTAAAATATATTATTTGATGATTTGAATATTTTATTGGATGACTTGAATATTCTATTGAATTATCTTAAAACACTTTAAAGACCTACAACATCCTTGAATTTGTAATAGGCATTATTTTATCAAGACAGACTAAAGGCATCCTCAGAAGATCACACATAAGTGCTGGGACCAGACACACAGGAAAAGGATAAAGTATAGATTAGCACTATATCCGCATTCAAATTAACCCATAGTAAGTAAGGTAGTATAATGTTTCCCAAGAGTGGTAGAAAGGCCAAATAAATTAAAACCCAAATAAATTAAAACCACTTTGCTTAAGTCTTAAAAAGTGAATGAGTGTTTCAGGGCAAGAAAGATGGAAAGGGGTTCTAGACAGAAGAATGACAACCACAAAGGCAGGAGATAAGAAAGTATATGATAAGAAGATCAGTGGAGAAGACACTGTCTGCTTCTACCAGGGCTTAACAGTACACGAATGACCTGCCTGAGAGAAAGGTAACATGAGACTGGGTGCTAAATAATAATCAAAAGGAAGGCGATCCTATAACCCAAACTGGAAAACTCATGCATACACAAACACAATTATCTTTATCCTAATGAAAACTGCAAAGCTTATTCATTTCTTTAAATAAGTCAAGTCTTTCAAACAGGCATCCAAAAACCTGTCTAATTTATTATATACCATTTATGATTGCCCACATATTACAGTCAAGAATTTAATTAAAAGTAACTTAATTAAAAGTATGTTTGAGTACAAACTCTGGCTGCAGTTCATCATCAGATTATCTTCTGGTAATTTCTAATTGCTGGATCTTAATGCAGGAATTCTGAGGATAATGTTATCCAGCAGCTCTTGGTGATTTTGCAACCAAATTACCTAACTATGACATGATCCCATTTGGCCTCCTCAAATACAGCAGGTAATTTTCTTGGTGCATTTCCCTTCCATGGTGAAGGGAAATCTCAATTATCAATTAAGATCTAAATTAAAATTTTACCTGGATACTGGTTTTCATTTATAATGTTAAAAAAAAAAAAAAAGGTTGTGTTTTGCTTATTAGAGAAATGGTCTGCTGTGTTTATTCAAACAGTTATATTTGCAACCTTATTCCGGGGGTCATATATTTAATAGGCTGGAGGAGGTACACATAAGAACAAATTAAAATGCAGGTCGTAAACAGAAAATGTGGAAGAAGCAATGTAAATAACTTTATTCATTTAACAAGATTCTATTACGGACCTGGCAGTGTTTGGGGCCCTGTGGATACTGCAAAGAGCAAAGCAGATGAACAAACCACACGCCCTCCCCCAAAATAATCTAGTAGAGAGCTATGATTAGGATCCAAAGATAATTTAGGATCACTGTGTGCTTAACAAATTAGTTGTACTGAAAGCAATCCCTTACTTATCCTTTCTGTATTATTTGAAAAGAGTTCCCAAGTAAGATCTATCTCTTCATGCACCAAAGTGGGCACGGATGGAACCAGCCTTCCCATGCTCCTCCTTGGCCATCCACAACCGCTCTACATCATGAAAGTGCACCAGCACACACGGGCAGTGCTGCCAGGAACAGGTTAAAACCATCTGGGAATCTCCAAAAGCTTTCAGAGTAGTGCTTGGCTCTGCTCCAGCTGGGTGGCTGGGACCTACACAGCTTCCTGAACTCTTAAAGAGAACAGACACTAGAAAATGCTCTTTCCAGGAAATCTCCTGTGATGAGTTTATCAGATCAAAACCATCGGGGCTAAATGCCAGCTGCTCCTCAGTAAAAAAAAAAAAAAAAAAAAAAAAAAAAAAGGTAAGAAAATTAGCACTGTTGGACCTTCTCTTTTTTATGTTTGCTTCCTTTATGTTCTTTGTTGCCTTCAGAAGAAAGTACTTTTATGACTTAATAGAAGTGCAAAGAATTCACATTTATTAAGTAATTATTAATCTCTAATGTGATTAGGGAAAACAGACATAGCAAAAGCTGTAATTTAAATTTTATTAAATTTATTAAATTAAGGTGCATATTAGTGAAATCTTGTACTTATGAACAAAAATCCCTACTTTTTTATGAGTTAAAGTATCAATGCTTTTTCCTATTCAATTGACAGAAGCAAAATATAATAGCTATGCATAAAAGAAAATTTATTTAGTGTAGTTTGAATGACTTCTGTTTATTTCTGTTTAAATTGTTTAAAATGTGTAGTTCAGATTTACTGCTTTAGCTAACATTTTCCCTATAATTTCTCCAGCAGTGCATTCTTATGTGTTATTCTCTGTGAGCACTTTTAAATCAATTAAAGTTGTTAACAAGTTTCAGGATTCCTGGGATTGCCCTAAGTGAATAGAACCAAAATAACATCCTTAATTCTAAAACTTCAAAGGATAGGCCCAGACTGGCAGCATCAGCATTATCTTTTAGGGACCTGTTCTCAGGCTATTCCAGACCTATTGAACATTAGACTCTGGGTGGGGCCCAAAATGCTGCATTTAACAAGACTTCAGGTGATTAATACAGGCCAAGGGTTCTTAAAACTACTATATTAAATGATGAGTTCACTGGGAAAAAATGAAGTCTCAAGTCTTGAAGAGCCAGGAATATCCTCTGATTTTAAGAAAATGGTACCCAGTCATTTAGAAAACATTCTCTGGTAACCTGATTTTTACCCAGACATTTATTGAAAAACTACTGAGCACTCAGTATGTAATTGTTACATTAATAGGCACTTCAGTGATAAAAGACTCAGCTTTTACTATTTGGGGCTGATAGTCAGGATTTACATGCATAACACCACATGGACTGAAAAATTATTAACACTTTATGCCAAACTCCATGAAAAACAAAACAACAAAAAACCAAATATTGAATGATGATAATAGAAGCAAAATTTCTTAGGACTGAAATTGAGGCAATGAATAGGACTAGATGGGAATGGGAGGTCCATAAAGGCTTCTTGAGGGAATGACACTAGAGGTAATACCTGAGGTATTGACTGGGGGAGTGCAGAGATGAGCAAGGTTCGGGGAACAGACTGGAGCCAGTTACAGTTCAACACAATGGTTCATACAATTTTTGATGATGGCTTGTAAGCAACTCAATAAAGGGAGGAAAGTCTTTTCAAGAAGTGGTGCTATAGCAATTGGCCTTCTACAGGCAAAAACAAACCTTGGTCTCAGCATTTCACCTTACTAAAGTTTACTCAAAGTGAATCACAGTCTTGTATGTAAGGCAAAAACAAACAAAAAACAAACAACAACAAAAAGATTACACCTTTAGAGGAAATCACAAAAGATCCGCAAGCTTGGAAAAAGAGTTCTAGAAATGACACCAAAACATCAATAAATACACAAATTAATAAAAACATCCTCATAAAACTTATTTTTTTTCTATAAAAGAATGGTTCTAAGGCTTTGGAGCAAGAAAAAGCTACATGCACTTGAGCGACTAAGTGAGTTTATTAAGAGAGGAAAAGGACAGAATGGGCAATGAGAAAAGGTAAGAGAGCTAGATTATGAAATTTGCTACGCCTTGTTAGCTACAGTAAGAGACTGGATATTATTCTAAGTAAAAAAAAAAAAAAGCCACTGAGGGATTTAATGATGACAAGGAACATAAAATAAATGATCTTATTTTTAAGTGTTTGACAGAGGCTTCCTACCATCTTTAAGGAGAGGCAGGCGGTTGTTTCTTTAGTTCTATTATCATAGGGAGAAGACACTGGTTTAATCAGACTTCACATGGAGAACTTCACCTTGAAGATTCTTCAGTCCTTCTATTTAAAAAGTTTTATTTTCTACTGTTATGGCATGTCAGACAAAAACTTCCCAAGTATTTTTGTGCTTCCCCCTCTCCCCCAGAACTGTAAGTTTCTACGTATTTAAGAGAAACTTCAAAGTGGTAAAGTAAAGTAGCTCACCCAGACAGTACCTTAGAAAATTTGCTGCCTAACATAAGTTCTCAAAATGTTGCACTCATTCTTAACATATAATATGTGCTACAAATCGAAAACAGTTATGGGGAAAGCTGGAACCCGAAAGAGCATTCAGGGGTTTAAAAAGGAGGAACTAGCATCTACTGCACCCCCAGCCACATTCAAGTTCAAGTCACCCCATGTCATACAGGTTGTTCCAGCTAATCCTGAATGTTACTTTCCTTTAGCTGAAGTAAATCTCACTTAAGCTTCTCCCTTTTTACTGAAGGAGACTCAAAACATTCTCTGCTTTTTTATTGTCATGGACTTTCCTGCTGGGACAAGCACACAACTTTCATGACTCTGCAGAAGTTCCGCTGGTGCTGGTTCCCCTGCTGGGCGGGCCAATTCCAGGCCACAGGGTGGGGTGGCTCATGGGCACTGGCCACAGATTTATTTCAAAAATAGGAAATAACCCTTGTTTTTGCTTTGTATAACAGCAGCATAGAAGTAGCTTAACCAACAACTGTCACACCCAGGAGAGAGAGAGTTCTGTCCCCTGCTCAGCATGGGAAGGGAGGAACTCTGGACCCATTCCTAATTTCAAATGGTCAGAGGCCACGTCAGACAAGGCCTCTGAAGGCAAAGTCAAATGCCTTTAACCAACCACAGTTATGCTAAGATCAGCCAGGTAGCTGTTACAGACCTGAAGAAGTCTACTCGGCAAGCAGGACTTCAAATCCCTTCTCACTTGGAGCTCCTGGCTCTTCATTGTCCCACTTTTCTCAGTTCCCCCTTTTAAGAGAGTCCGGCAGCAATGTGTCAACTCTAACATTCTAGGAAAAATGCCAGCGGATAGAACCTGCCAGAGAAAAGGCTTCACCCCTAACCCAGGATGGAAAGGTTGGGCCAAGTCCCGAAGCCTGGCCCCCACCCCAGTGTGCACTGTAACAGTACTGCAGAGCCCAATGTCTTTAGACTGGGGATGAGGCCCTTGCAGCAGCCAAATGTCATTAGTGTGGGGACGAAGCCCTTGCAGCACTACTGAGCATTTAACTTCCTGGGGCTATAACCTAACAAGAGGGACCAGAGACTATGAGGAAGATGGACAGCAAGATTCCCAAACTCAGAAAGACAGCTGAAGGAGGGTCTAGGAGGGTCTGGAATTACTGAAAATGTTGCATCATATTAAGGCAACATTGATTCACAAACATTTGTTTTAAACTAAAGGTCAGGACTAGAGAAAAGCAAAAATAGAAATCTCCAGCCATATTCATTAATGGCAAAATACCCATTATTTCACTTTCAGGTATATGGCATCCCAATACATTGATTTTATTTGTTCTAGGTTGTTTTTAAAAACAATATAACAACACAATATAAAAACAATGCGTTGATAGGCACATGTTTGACACATATGTTTCTAACATTTTTTAAGCTACTTGTTTCTCAAAATGTGGTTATCCAGGCTAATAGCAAACTTGTTTAAAAAAGTAGAGCATCACTCTAGACCAGTTAAATTAGAATCTGTATCTTAACATGATCCCCAAGACACATTAAAATGTGAGAGGCACTGCTGCAGCCCTATTTTCTCCATCAGGCCTTAGGCTTCTTGACCTGCTGCTACCTTGCATTCTGAGGAATCCACAGATACGCAACACAACTGATGGACCACTGGAATTACTATCCAAGTTACACTACAGATGACTTAAATTACCTAGTGAGGGGAAGGATGATGTGGGGAGGGCAGGCACAGATATTTTGTAGTATTCTCCCAGAGTACCTCAATGTGTGATGTTTGAGAGTCATTGGCCTGTGACATTGGTTATCCAAGCGTGTGCCCTGACAAACAGCACCCCATCACCAGAGAACCTGCTAGAAATGTAATTTCTTTCTTCCCCTTTCTTCCCTTCACATCTCTCTCTCTCTCACTCCCCAGAAAGCTGTCACTATGCTTCTAACAAGTAAAAACTTCAAGAAGTTCTCAGATATAGGCATTCAGGTATCTCTTTGCACAATATATTGAATAAAATAAAATTACTTATGTTTTTAAGGATGGCTGAAAATTAACATGAGGCTGAAGACAGGAAGATACATAACTAGGGGCTGAGGGGGCCCTAGGGTCATAACATGTAACGTTAGAGCAAATGATGATTTAGAGTGGCAAATAAATTCTAATGTGCTGTGGGTGGAATTTGGAGCTTACCCCATGGCAATAGCATTTCCTAAAATCTAATGATATAGCACTCCAAAACTGTCCCCATAAATTTAGTGAGCTTGGCATGAAGCTGAAGTTTCTATTTTCTCATATACATCCCCAATTGATTCTTGCTATCAAAGAAGTCTAGAAAAACACTGTTCTATAGGACTCAAAGTGTTTCTGTTTCTCAAAGTGAGGCCCTGTACCAGTAATGTCAGCATAACCTCATGATTAATTAAAAAGGCATGTTCTTGGGCTCCACCCTAAACCACAGGACCAGAAAAAGGGGGAGAGGGGAGAGGGGATAAAAGAGAAGAGGAGGGGAGGAGAGTGGAGAGAAAGATAAGGACAAGTGTTTTTTTTTTTTTTTTTGTTTTTTTTTTTTTTGTGAGAAGCATGAAGAAATGCTGGCCTTGTCTTGAGCCTCACTCAGTTTGTGCTATCTTATAGAAGGATAAGAACAGAACTTGTTCCAAAGAACAGAATGAAGGAACAAAAAGGCAGTTTTTGGTTGTGTTCACAAATTATTCATGTGGATACAAACAGTTGCACACATTACAAAAATAAGTGTCAAGAATTTTTAAAAACTCATAAAATATTATTCTTATTGGAACTGAAGAAAAATAAAGACTGAGTGTCTGATGTGACGAGGTTTTCTCATTTCATAGTCCCAATCCCTTTTCTCTGTCTTCCTATACTACTACTCTGGCAGGATGTTTCCCACACAGATATGAAAACCAGTTTGCATTTCCATTATGGCAAATTTGAAAAATAATTACTTGAAAACTTGTGGAACACAAGACAAAGAACATTTAAATGAACAGAGACAGGTTTCAGAAAACTTTCAAAAGCAAATGTAAAGTTTTGTGACTCTTAGCAATTGTTTGAAGGACAGTTTTTCTAACATTATTGATAGACACTTAAAAAGAGGCCCAACCCCCCATGGGGATTACAATTGAGATGAAAAAAAAATGTGAAAAATGATGTAAAAATAAACTTTTTAATTAAAAAAAAAAAAAAAAAAGAGGCCCAACCCAAGGAAAGGTTAAAACCTCAGAATTTCCACATATGTCATTGAACACAGATCTGAACAAAAGTCCTAACAATTTATTTACTTATATATTTTTTGCTCTATTTTTTTTTAACCGAGTTCATGTTGTTTATAGCACACAGTAAAATATTCCAAGGCACGAGTTCACACCCCTTCAGATATACGTTACCACACTAATTTAATGTTCTAAGATGTGAAAGAAAATCCACTCCCTTGCCTGGAAACTTTTTCTCTGGCCTTAAAAGCCCTGGGGGGGGGGGTCACCCACAATAGCAGAGCTGGTGAATAAGCAAAGGAGCCATCCAAGACCAGACTGGAAATCACATTTTCATTTCAACTTGGCTGAGAACTATCTCCAGGGCTCTGGGAATGCTACTTAAATGCTGTGAGCCTCAGGTATTTCATGGCTGTGTAGGACAATGTTTATGACAATTCCAGGCCTGACAAACATTTATTTTTCTAAGTCCCTAGAAAGATACTGCCAAATCATCAAGGCCAGATGGACATTATGGGTGGATCAGCAAGACTTGGGTGTTGCTTCATACCACCACTGGGTAGTGCTTCCTAGCACGGTGATGACCAGTCAGAATCCCTACCATTCCACAAGGGAGAGATGCAGGGCAGGGGGGGGGTTTGTTTTTCCTCTAACTCAGCTCCCAGTGTAGCTGCTTGTCCCCTACTCCTTCCAAATAAAGTTATCTCCCACCCCAACAATGATGAAACATGTAAGAGAGAAAGTGAAAAAATCAGCTATGTTACCCTACTTCAACATTTTGGTGTATTACTTCCCAATTCTTCCTTTTAATGTTCCATGCTAGCCATCTCTCCATTACCTTTATCTCTCCTATTTACTGTTACCATGTGTATTTTATTTGACCTTCCTTTGTTACTTTATATTTAGATCATTTCCAAATTTTTCATATTATAAACATGTTGAGTAACATACTTTTACATACAGCTTTGTTTACTTGTCCAGTAATTTGCTATGGATCAATTCCACAAAGAGGACTTGTAAGATGAGAAGATGGAACCTGTACATTCTGATGTAATGTCAGGCTGCATTGCAGAAAGGCAAAAATTTAAACTCATCAAAGATGTGTGGGAGGGTCAGTGAAACTGGAATACTTGCCACAGTTGATTGTTTTTAATGCAGTAAACATACACTCAGAACAATGCACTGAAAATCTTTCTTCATCCAGTTAATGTGCTTTCATTAAGTTTAATTCTAAAATAGCTAATTTGAGGTGTTCCACCTGGGATTACATGTTTATTCTTCCTCCTTGACTAACAGTAATTTATATTTGATAAAACCAACTCCTTCATGTAATACAAAGATTATCTCTATGGGTACATTTATAGAAATTTGTGATTGACTTAGAGTGTTTCATTTATCCACTACAATATATAGGGCTTGATATGAAACTAATAAATCAGAACAGAGATATAAATAAATCTAGACTTTGGTCCTAAGTCTAAATTGAGAGAACACACACAGTCAAGTACACACAGAGCCAAGGTATACTCTGGAAAAGCATTCCCCTATCATCTCAAAAGAGGATTCTAATGCACACGCATAGCCCCAAGCAAGCAGATATTTAGGGGAAATCAAAGTTCTAGTTGCTGCTGTCAGATTCCTTAAATTAATATCATGAAAGTAAAAATTAGTACATTCAACTATGGATTACATTAAGAAATTATTGCAAAGCTATGAAGTGAAGTAGGTATTTTCCTAAAGTGAAAGCCAGGAATAGTGGAGATATAAAATTTGAAGACACATTTTAGAGGGACTCAAAAATAAAACCACATTCTTAAAAGTAGATACCTATGAATAATACATATAGTGTTGTATGATCATAAAACTCTTAGTTGTTATGAGTTTGCAACTGAAGGATCTCTAGAAAACTTCTAAATTCAAATACTTAATTTTGTACAAGGGAACATTTTGTGGCATAATCATAATACACAAACAAGTTAGTGGTGTCCCACGTACTTATTTAGAAGTGTAAAAGAAAAATGAATAAAACATATATTTTCCTATGATGGAAACAGGAAGGAATAGAACTTTCCTTTCTCATGGTCCCCAATTTCCTATTTATTTACTTTAAAAAAAATTTTTTTGCATAGAAGAACTGGGGTGTAGGCCAAAGGTTTAGGGGGGTAAAAGGATTCACCAGAGAAAGAGTGGAAAGCAAAGCAGGATTTACTGAAATACACTGCTGAGGGGAGCAGCATATAAGATAGGAGAGGTCTGCTGTGCCATACGTGGACTAGCTCCCTGGCTAGGGATCTAACTCAGGCTGTCCAGGTGGGTTGTCATGGTGATAACACTGAGACTTAACACCTACCCCACCAGGGAAGCCCCTATTTATTTTCTTAATGAGCAGGCCACCACTCATTTCCTCATAGTCCTTCTTAGATACAGAAGAAGCCAGTTGCTGGAATTCCAATTCCAAGAAACATCATTCTTTTTTGTCATTAGCAGGAATACTGGGCCTTTATAAGGGGTAACTTATGACTTTTAAGGAGACTATGAACAATATTTAATCCTCTCCCTAGAACACAGCTCCTGCTGATACACAAGATCCTGTCCTGTCAATCCGACTTGCCTGTGGTACAATAGTGACATCCAGAGTCAGAGCCAGCTGGAGCAGTTTTCTGACAATTTACCACTCAAGGTGTAGTAATGGTCCAGCACCAGTGTCCCCTGGTATTGGTCAGAAATGCAATGCTGAGGCACCAACCCAGAACTACAGTGCAAGTACACTGCTGAGGGGAGCAGCGGGCGGGTAAGGAGAGGTCTGCCATGCCATGTGGATCTCCTCCAGGGTGGAAGTGGCTTAAGCTTCTTAGTGCTGTGCTTTAAGCCGGCCACCAGGGAGGGCCCATGAGCGGCACTTTTTAAAGAGATATTTACAACACTTTATTTTTTTGCAAAGTAAAATGACCCACTCCATTTATTTTTCTTTATTTTCTGGACTTCCACTTTTGCTTTGTAAGACTTAAATCATATACATTTCTTTAGGATTCATGAGGACAGAGGACAGCCCCAGATGCCAATATAGTTGTCAAGAGGGAAAGGGAGTTATATATTTGTTTTTAACCAAGCACTAGCATTTTTTCAACTATTTTGCTATGAAAATGAGGATAACATATACTAAACTATGTAAGTATATCTCTGACTTTTTATCCTAGTTTCACATTAATGCTAGCAGAGAGAGGCAATTTTAATCCATTATATTGGGAATTCAAGCAGACACACACATTCACGGAGGAAGTAGGCACCTTCCTCCTTGCACAATCTTCTCTTCTGTACCTTACATTACAGGCTTCTCATTCTGGAAGGGGAGAAGGCTGTTGCCTTCTGCAATAAAGGCCCATCCTCCCTAAATCATATCTTACTCATCCCCTGAACCAAACCACCAGGGCTGCATAGGTGGCAGGGGAAACAGACAGACATGTGTTACCTACCCCTGGTTAACTGCCATCGGTGAGTGTTGGTCAGTACAGGATTGGTGCCCTCCCTGGTGGCACAGGGGCTAAGTCTCAGCTCTATCAAGCTACCACCAGCCACTGAGGCATGAGTTCTGTCCCCAGCAGGGGGCTGACTACATGGCACAGCAGATCCCTCCTATCTCCCCCATTGCTCCCCTCAGCAATGTATCTCAGTAGACCCACCTGTTCTGCTCCCCACTCTGTCTCTGATAAGTGTTTGTACCCCCTGTACCTCTGGCCTAAACCCTGGTTCTTGAATAAATAAATTAATAAAAATAAATATTTTTTTTAAATACAAGATTGGTACTATCCTGATGTACACACTCATATTGAATGAAAACCTTGATTGGCCATTTAGGAGGAATGTCAGCTTTCAAGCTGCAAACAAGCCATGCTAGAATAAAAGCTGTCGAAGTGTCACAGTGACTACTGTTTGTTCACAGCATGAACAAACACAGGCTTCAGCCTTAAGAGCTCAGTAGGAGACCTGCTGTGATGTGTACTGATAATCACACACAACTGACTTAAATCTGTAGTTAATTTCAGGATATTACTGGACTAAATCCAGACTCCATCAATGAACTGATGGAGTCAGTAATTGAAATGGCTGTGGTCAGTAATCACAGATATTTATAATACTTTATAATCATGGTCAGTTTGCTGGCTCTGCATTTCATTTTCTTTTATGTTTTTAAGCAGGTAACCATTGAACTTACAGTGTTCAAATTAGGATACTTGTGAACACACTAAAAGGTTAAGTAGATGAGCTGCTGGGGCAATAGGGCTGCCCCAGGCATGTTAAAAAATTAATTAAATAAATGTGTGAGAGAGAATAAAAAATAAGAAACATTAGGAGATTGCGATAAAGAAGTTCTGGAAGTCAACTATAAAACAGGATACATATAATGTACACACACACACACACACATATATACACATACACACAAACATATATATATACCATTCTTATTAATGAGGTACAAAATGACCTCATTTCCTTGCACTTCAAAAATAGGTCTGTGAAAAAAAACTAGTTCCCCAAAATACCCAATGGAGGTCTTGGGTGGGGTTGACATTTCATGTTTCTGCTATATATAAGAGTGGGCTAGAAGAAGAACCGAGGTCATTCACACCTTCTTTAGTATTCATTCTTCTGAGTCAAGTCGCAAAAAATAGCTCAAGACACTAAGTTCATGAGAAGAACTGCTCCTACCTTTCCCTTGCAGTGTGCTTCTTCTCATCTGACACCATGGTGCATACAACTATTTTTTTAAAAGATTTATTTATTTATGCATACAAAACTGGGGTACAGGCCAGACATGTAGGGATGGTAAGAGGATTCACCATTGCCAGAGTGGGGAGCAGAACAGGCAGACTGACGAAGCACACTGCTGAAGGGAGCAGTGGGCAAGACAGGAGAGGTCTGCTGCGCCATGAGGATCACCTCGGTGTGTGTGTGTAAGGGGGGAGGTGAGGGGGGGAAGGGAGTGTGCTGTGCTTTAACCTGCTGCACCACCAGGGAGGGCCCACATTCACTATTTCAAGATTTTTCTCTCAAGCCCATTCCATTAAAGCAAACTGGTATGATTAAAGAGAGTGAAGACCAAATACACAATTAGGGAAAGAGCATGTACACAAAAATAACTTCAGTTGTTTTTGTAGTTTTCACTATTTTGAGATCTGCCCAATGCCAGGAATAGTTATTGTGGATTAAATTTCAAGGAAAGGCATAGAAAAAAACAAGAGTCTTCTTAAGCTGATAATCTCTAATTGCTTATTTTTTTGTATTTCATCAACATAATAAAAATATAACTCACATATATATAAAAATATAATGCCAAAGAAGTATTATAAAACATCATCATGTAACAATAATATACCTACCCAGAAATCAGTTGTCTAGCCATTCTATTTTTTTCAAGATTTATTTATTTCTGCACACAGAACTGGGCTACAGGCCAGAGATGCAGGGTCAGTGAATGAGGATCAGAACAGGCCGACTGAAGAAATATACTGCTGAGGGGAGTAGCAGGCGAGACAAGAGAAGTCTGCCATGTCATGTCGGTCACCTCCCTGGCTGAGATTGTACTGGTACTGAAGTGGCTGTGGCTGGTTTAGTAGTCCAGTGCACCACCAGGGTGGACCCAAACTACTTTTAACACTGATGAGAACAGAAATTAATCATATAAATAGACTATCATAAAAGCAATATTCACAAACTCAGCTTATATAGGAACCCTAAAGCCATGGCCAATTTTACTCTTCTTTCACATATGGGATTATTAAATTTGATTGTTTTAGGGTTTCACCTTAACACATAGCCCTGGTCAGATTATAAAATCATGGGAGACTGCTTCATAAGTCCTAGCTTAAATTCCTATACCAAGGGAAGATATTTTGTTTTTTTTAAGCACGAGTAATTTCAGTCCTTAAATGTGTGATGTATTTCACTTATTATTAACTTAAAATCTAATTCCTAAACTAAAAACTTTACAGTGTAACCCAATTCCTTTTCACCTAGATTATTGCTATTTCATCTCAAAATAGTACCACATTATCTAGGTATCTTCTAAATTGAAATCTTAGTGAGCACATCAACTTAAAATTGATGTTTTGTTTAACTGCTTTTCTAGAAGATAATACAGTTCTGTCTCCAGACCTCACAGGCCTGGATTCACTCTACTTCTATTCCCTCTATTGGAGAGGTTTAAAAAGACTAGCTCTAACAGACATTGCCTAGAGAGTAAATGACACAGTCATGGTAAAGGAGGTTGCATGTTCAATTATATTATATACTGCAATAGAATACATACATGTTCTCATGTGCAAAAACAAAGCAAAGCTAAGTCTAATTCATTTATGTTAAAATCTTTTGCTTTTTACAGTATGGAAAACTATTTGGAGGTTCCTCAAACTGCTAAACATGGAGCTTCCCTACGACCCAGCAAAACATGGAGCTTCCCTACAACCCAGCAATCCCACTCCATGTTCATTGCTGCTTTATTTACAATTGGAAAAACATGGAAGCAGCCCAAACGCCCAAAAGTAGATGACTGGATAAAAAAGATGTGGTTCATATATACAATGGAATATTACTCAGCAACCAAAAAAGAGAAACACATGTCTTTTGCAGCAACTTGGATGGAGCTGGAAAAGATCATGCTTAGTGAAATAAGCCAGAAAGAGAAAGAAAAATACCGGATGGTTTCACTCATAGCAGGAGTATAATGGACCTGGCGAGAAAATAACAAAAATAATGAACAACCATATACCAGAGACATTTTGTGGGGGAGGAGTGGGGAATGGGATCAAAAAAGGGGGGAGGGGAGAGAAATGCATGGGATTATGGTGATGGCACACGGGTGATTTGGGAAACCCGCGGGGATTACAATCGAGATGGAAAAAAAAATGTACAAAATGATGTAAAAATAAACTTTTGTAATAAAAAAAAAATCTTTTGCTTTTTAGGGCCTTCCCTGGTGGTGCAGCAGGTTAAATTAGCACTGCACTAAGAAGGTTAAGTCACTTCCGCATGAGTTCGATTCCCACCTGCCCTGGAGGAGATCCACATGGAGAGGCAGACCTCTCCTGACCCGCCCACTGCTCCCCTCAGCAGTATACTTTGTAGATCTGCCTGTTCTTCTCCCTGCTCTGTCTCTGGTGAATCCTCTCACCCTCCGCATCTCTGGTCTGTACCCCAGTTCTGTATGAATAAATAAATAAATCTTAAAAAAAAATCTTTTGCTTTTTAAATAAAATTTTCATATATGCCCCCTAAATCTGGAACCGAACTTTTGAGTGAAAAGTTTCAAAGAATTATATTATAGGAAAGAAAGATTAAAGGTGTAATAGCGAACATTGTTTAAATAATAGGGTAGAAAAAAATAACAGGGTAGCTCTTTATAGTAAGAGTTATTCAACAAGATATTTTAAGGCAGTGGCTTTGAAAAACTAACATGAGTTGCATACCTTATCACCAGAAGGTACGTTCAGACGCACAAACACACAACTGTATTAAGGCTTCACAAAGAAGGAGGTGGAGGAGAGTCATCTCTCACCCTCAACAGACCCATGATTCCAAAAGCAGAACATCTTTCAGAATTGCAATCTAAGTAGATGCTTAGAAATGACCTCCCCTTCACTACTTTTGTATGTTTTCAAACATGTTTCCCCTTCTTTTATTTATAAAAATGTTGCAAACACACTAAGTTTAGGACTATGAAGTAAGAGGAAAAAAGATAAACCTATTCAGTTGTAAACATGCATCTAAAAGAGCTCCCGGAAAACAAGGGATACTTACCCTCACCGTCACCTCCACACTGGCTTACAGTGGGAAAGAAAAGCTGCCAATGGAGAGGCACAAAAATAAAACTCTCAAAATACCAAAAGGAAGCACTAACTTTGTTCCATGTATAGTAGAAACTAAGCAGATGGGGAAAGAACAAGAAAGTTGATATGTTCCTTTGCTTTGAAGGATAGAGAAACTAATTTGCCTTTAGAAATTCAAATATTTTTAAAATAGAAATTACCTGCTATGAAATTACCTGTCTGGCTTGAGGTTTTCACTCCTCAAAGGTGGGGAATTCTATCAATGGCTATTCACAGATATGCATACTATCTCTCATTTCTGGTGATTGACTATGTCCTTGAGTCAGGAATTCTGGGTAGAAATTTACAATAGTAAGCTTAAGTATCACTGAGATTAGAGAAATTCAACACATGGTCAAAACCAGACTTGCCACTAAACTTCACTCTCCTTTCTTCAGTTTCCAGTTTGCTGAAATGTAAACTGAATCAGAGAATTTTTCTAAAACTAATGTCTATTTTTTTTTAAGGTTAGGAAAAATAAAGAAATGGCTGTTTACACGTTACCCTCAGAGAGAAAGGCTATTCTCGCATATCTTTATAATGACTAAAGGGGTAACTTAATGTAAAGTTTCCTGCAGACCCATTGATTCCAGACCCTTGAACTGGGCCCCTTACAGAGGAAACAACTGCAGAAGCACAATGAGGGAGAGTTAGAATATGACAACAATTGGATCAGATGAATGTGGTTTTACCCACTGAGAAATCTAAGCAACAGTTCATCTGAGTCTCAACTTTCAGGCTAGCAACTGGAAACATTACCTAGGGCTGGAGGCAGTGGAAGGAAATGAATAAGATTGCTAGAGGGTGTCAGTTTTCCTTATGCAGAATGAAATGTTCTAATATTGCATAACAGTGTGAATACAGTAAAAACCAATGGGAATGAATGGAAAGTATGGCGTATGAATTACACCTCAGTAAGAATGTTATTTTAAAAAACAAAGATGAATTTCCTTGATTGTTAAGATCTGGGTGAGTGGGTATGAGAAGTTTAAGATATGGCAAAACCTTATTAGAAGAAATTACGAGAGAGTAAAAGAGGAAGAAAAAACAACGTGGGTGCTTTTCTTATAGAATCATTTCTCCATTAACCAAAGACACAAGCTGCACCCCTTGGGCTCCACTTAGGGATGTCTCTGTTTTCAAGTTCCCTAAGTACAAAATCACATGCCTGAACATTCTTTGGACTGCCAGTACTTAGAAACCCTGGCTGCTGCTCCCTTCATGAGTTAATGAGTTAATGGTGGTGATGTGATGATCTCAGAAACTTGGCTATTGAAAGGAATACAAGGGGTACTAAGAAAAAGGAAGGATTACCAAGATGATGCATATTCTACTTTACTTCCAATGACCAAAGCAAACACAGATAAGAGATAAGGTAGATTCAAATACAGGAAACATCCATTTAGTAAAAGACTTTCATTTGTTTATCTGATAAAGACAGTGTATAAACATACATGCCCAGACTACCTCCAAACATACTGCACACATCTAATTGCAATAATTATCACTTCCATGGGGAACCTCATTTCTTACAGCAGAATTTCTCACTGAAGCAATGCTTTTCCCTACATAAGACTACATTTTTCAGGCTTGAAGCATCATTGGTGGTAAATAGAAAATTGGTTTGGCTCTTGGCAACATCTAGCTGGTCCTTAACTCAGATGTGGAATTAATTATTCTAAGAGGAAGTTGCTGTATGTACAATGAGATCTGGAGCAGTCACCCAGAGTGAGAGCAAAAGGAAAGCAAGAGTGAGAGTGAGAGACAGAGACAAAGCCTCCCCTCCTTCTTACAGAAAAGGGTATAAAGAAATGACACAGGTAAAATCATCCATGATCAAATATACACATGAGTTTTCATTGATTACTGCAATGATAAGAATGAGAGAAAATTAAAAAGAAGTATATATTTAAGTAGAGTGGAATGTAACTGCAGCTGAAGTAAAATGACAGTTTGGAAAGACCTGTTGAAGACTGATGAAACAAAGTGCTTAGTATCAGATCTGTAGGGGAGTACATCATAAGATTGTTTTGTTTTTATGGGGCTCCTGAGACATAGTCTTCTATTTCTTACACTTTTTATTAAGTTTCAGAATTATTAACTTTGTTTAGGTAAACACATTAAATCTACAAAAATAAATGTAGTTAAATGTATTTGTTCAATCTTATTTTTTTTAAAAGATTGATTTATTTATGCATACAGAACTGAGGTACAGGCCAGAGGTGCAGGGGTGGTGCGAGGATTTACCAGAGACAGAGTGGGGAACAGAACAGGCAGATTAACTGAAATACACTGCTGAGGGGAACAGTGGGTGGGTCAGGAGAGGTCTGCCGCGCCATGTGGGTCACCTCTGGGGCCAGGGATCGAAGTTGAAGTGGCTTTAGCTTTGTGTGCTGTGCTTTAACCCACTGCACCACCATGAGGGCTGCTGAATCTTAATTTTAAAGAAGCAAATGAGCTATAAAGCATGCACATGGTTATATACCTTTTACTGTCTGTTTCTGAGTGTGGCATAGTCAAACTGAATTGCATACGGAAGTATCATTTTATGGAGGAGTCAGAAAAGACCATTTCTAACCTGGGCAGATTCACCCCTCCTTAGGCAATCTAGTGGTCCCCCTGGGAGGTCACCATATTGGTGCCAAACTTAGTGCGGACACCCGATCGGCATAGCGCACTACAGCCCAGAACTCCTGGGCTCAAGCGATCCTCCAGCTTCAGCCTCCCGAGGAACTGCAACTATAGGTGTGCGCCACCACTCCCAGCACAAAAGACCATTTCAATACACTGATTTGAGGATCAGAGGAGTCTACAATAGAAAATGATAAGGAAACAAGTGCTTGTTCAATAACAAGACATATTCAACAAATTTGTTAAAGACAACAAAGTCATCCTAATGTAAAAGAAAGAAAAAACTCAATTTTTTTGCGAATGGGGTATAAAGAACCAACACATTCTTTGTCAAATATTCTACCTTTAGTTAACAAGACATACTGAAATATTTCACAGTGCTGATACCAACAATAAAATGTGAGCATCAACAGTGAGGTCATATTTATCTGAGACGGTTTATAAGCTTATCCTGAACAAAACTGACAGAGCAGAGAGGCCAAATGTTACAGTTACCTTCTTGACATGCAAGATGGTAGCCTAGAGAGCAAAGCCTTGGGTGGAGAAAACAGAAGTGGCTACCAAGGGTCAAGAAAGATTTCAGTTCCAGGAGGCTTGAATGACACTACAGGTAAGAAATGCAAAAGGAGCGGGGAGGGAGGGCACATGAGTGAATTCAATGCTCAGTCCCATGTTGTCATGTTTGAAACCAGGTTCCAGACAGTGGTACAAGACTATTATCTTTATGACACATGTCTGCACTCGCTCGTGCATTCTTTCTCTCTCACACACAATTCTTTCAAACTCATAATCTTTAATTCAGTCTCAGTATAGTTTTTCTTTCTCTCATTCACAATGTCTCTCTTGTCCCACATCTCCCCAGTCTTTCACATATCCCTTCTCTCTTCCCACTCCCATCTTTCCCTCCCTTCTTCAAAAACAAAAACAGAAAAAAAAAAAAAGATAGAAGTCTGTCAAAATAACCACTGGAAGACTCAATGCTATTATCCTTAAAATATTAAGATGTTTAGGAAGCTGATGGAAAGACTTAACTAATTACAGTTTAGGTGGAAGAGTAACCATGGATGAGAAAGGTAGAAGAGTAACCATAGATGAGAAAGGTCCTAATCTACCATGAGCAATGAAGTGCAAAGCTAAATAAATCTGCTCCTCAATGACTGTTGTGCTTCTACCTTAATCACTATCTTTGACAAGAATCTCTGGATTTTCAATTTCATTTCCCCTATCAGTTACTGATGCTATATAATCAAAGATACAGAGCGGTGTGCATCTGTATGTGATACATGGCACTTCCGCAGCCATTCTGCCACCACACATATTCAGTCCGAAGCCACACTGGTACCTGGTAGATGGCAGAATGGAGCATCAATAAGAACTCAGGTCTCTGTGGGTATCACTGAGCCACTGAATCATCAACCCCAAAAGCTGCTCTCTGAACTGACACTATCAAAACTATTAACTTTCCTTTTGCTTAAGGCAGTTTCCCATCTGTCCCAATTAATACATTCCTTTTTAAATTTATACTACATTGGGGCAGCCTGCATGAAATTCTTTGAATACTCACTATTTTCTAAAAGGTACTTATCTAAAAAATTCTACAACTTTTGACATTAGGTATTTAACCTGAAAAAAATACACATTCATATCTTAGTTGGTTCTTAGTCCTAGAAGACTATGCACCTCAGAGAAGTTGCTTCATCATCACTTATGAACTTAACAGAAATACAAATTGTCAAACCTCTCCCCAAGACTTGTTATTAAATAAGTGTCCTTAGGGAATCTAATGAATTCTAATATCTAATAACCACTGCTGTAGGAAATATCAGTCACCATTAGTCACAATCAAATGAATGTTGAATCATACAAAGCAGGTTAAAGGTGTCATTCTATTCTCTATTTTCCAAACAAAAAAAGTATCACAGATGAACAAAAGGTAAAAGAGAAATGAACATTCAACAAATTGTCAAGCAAAAACTTTCACATCATTAGTATGTAGAGAAGTCTAACTATTCTAATTATCCAAGATTTCTAATAAAAATTAAGTAAAAGAATGGCTAGAAAAGTGGAATAAAGTAGAAACTATCAAAAGGGGACACACAAAAGGATGAAATAAAGCACTAGATAAAAATATTCTTGAAAGGTGCAATGCTGAGAAGATTTAATAAGGGGTATGAGAGCAAAACTTCGTAACCTAAGGAATATGGAAATTTGATGAAGGGAACTTCCAGAAGGCCATGCTTAGAAGTATGTTGCTGGCAAGTAATATTTAGGATCTGGGCAAAATTACTCTGTTAAAAAATATGACAGTCCCTCCATTGTATTCTTAACACACCATGAATGCATCAAGTAGAAGGAAGTGAGGAGATGTTTAACATTCCAGGTGGGGAAAGAAAAAAAAGGGAAGGTAAATATAGTAGTCTTCCCTGACCCAAGGTTTCAGGTATTCACTTAGCCAATGATAAGGAAGGCAGGGGCTACTGTATTTAGACAGTAAACACAAAAGAAATAAGTGTGTATTTTATGTAATTAGATATGCTAATGATGTGAAATAATAAGCTAAAGTAATGATCTGGGTGAGAATTCTGAAAAGTCTGAAGTTATTCTGATAATTCCTACTAAAAAGGGCTTTGCATATAGACATCTAAGAGCAGAGTGCTCAATCCAGCTGCCCATTAGAATCTCCTGCAAAATTTTGGGATCCCATGTAGTGAAGCCTGACTGCCACCCCCCATTCCCCATCCCCCCAATTAGTGGCACTAAATCTTTGCATATGATGTCTGTTCTTAGATATGTTTGAATATGTTCCTCGAACAATTCTGATGTACAGTGAGGACAAAGAACCACTGCCTGACAGCATTAGAAAAGCAGTGAAACTAAGAAAATCTAAAGCCGGGTGCAGGGGGTTAAAGCACTGCACTGAAAAGCTAAAGCCACTTCCACATGAGTTCGATCCCCGCCTGCCCCGGAGAAGATCCACATGGCGTGGCAGACCTCTCCTGACCCGCCCGCTGCTCCCCTCAGCAGTGTACTGTGTCCATCTGCCTGTTGTGCTCCCCACTCTGTCCCTGGTGAATCCTCTCATCCTCCGCATCTCTGGCCTGTACCCCAATTCTGTATGAATAAATAAATAAATCTTAAAAAAAAAGAAAGGAAAATCTAAAGCCTGTGTGTCATGGAGAAATTGAGTTCCTGATTCTTTATAAAAGAGATAAAGAGGGATAGATATGTGTGAATGGAAGAAGAACATTAAAATCTGTGAATTCTACTTTTATTTTTTCTTATTCTACTCACATGGAATTCTCACTTTTTTAATACTAGAAAGGGTGTAATATTCTACTTTAAGGAATAGCCTTAAAAGGGATTTTTATGAATAATATGTAAGAATATTTCCTTCACATTTGAAGGAATATGAAAGACCAATATTAATTCATATGTGTCATATTAATAATATTTTTCATAAAGAGCTTATGAATAAAATTAGGATTATGGTTCTCTGAAACATACACTAGGAAACAGAAGCACAACCATGTTCGAAGGATTTTGGAATCCAGCTGTACCTTCACAAAGATATCAAATGAGCTGAAGAGAGGGAGAGCAGAAAACTTTCATAGAGCAAGGGTAAGGGCTTGGGGGTTAGCTAGGACCTTGAGTGGCAGCAAGGTGGGTATTGGTTTTGTAAGGGTCATCATGGGAAGGCCAAAATGGCATGGGGAGAAGGCATGCAGTGAGAAGAAAAGAAGTCCTGTAATCTGATGGTCCCCTCTCCACCTCTTTTCTATCCAGGTTGGTTGACAAGGAAACCTCAATTCCCTTGCCAGTGACTGGATCAGGGATGGTCAAATGACTCAGTTTTGTCCAGTGAGAAGTAAGGATATATTCTTACGGCACTTTCAGGAACAGTTTTCTCACTCCTAAAAGAAACAATGTCTAATGTGGAGGTGACGCTTGGCACTTCTGCAGTCATCAGAGGACATACCAACAGATGATAGATGGCTTAAGTGAACAACAGTAAACCTGAGCTTTTGATGATATCACTGAGCCACTCTTGGATTTAATGTTATGAATAAGATAACTTACTTTATTGTGTAAAGCAATTTGATTTTAGGTTTTCCTGGGATTTTACTTGCATTTAAAACATACTGGAAACATTAAGACTGGAGAGATGAGTTGAAATGATTTTTTGAGGACTCACAGACCTAGTTCATTTCACATTATGGCCAAAGAGACCTTATTAATTAGAAGTCTTGTGAATAAAAGTGACATTACTGGTAGCAGCTTGAAAAGCAGGAGAATGAAAGGTTAGTAATACTCATATGTCATTCCCTAATTTTCTAATGGGGTACTAAAAGTGAGTGTGAAAAAGTCAAGGTTGAGCAGAAATTAGTATAGACACATGAACGATGGGGAGGAAACAGTCATGTTGCCTCAGCATGTTTACTTTGTTAAAACACTCACTTTCATTGTCTTCTTTTGATTAGGCACCTAGGAACCCTCCCTATGATTATCAATTAGAAGTTAAATCCTCATTGGAGCTCATCACAATGGAATGTCTGTCTCTCTCTTCACACACAGACAATGTGTAGCTATAGAATTTAATTTTAAAAGCCCCATTGAAAAGGATGCCCTATGCCCTGAAGGTTGTTAAATCTGAGATGAAAGTAAAAGTTGTTAAAAAAAAAATTACCAGCTGCTCTACTTTTGCATGAAACCGCCATCCAGTTCTACTAGTTATGTAATAAGTAATTATCTTCTTCATCTCTCAATAATTATCTTCTCTAACCAGTTTTTAAAATATTTCCCATTCAACTTTCCTTTTAAGATTAACAAAACAATTACTTAACCATTGATTCCTTTCCCCTCCTCTCTTAGAACCCCAAGGAAAAGCACAATTATTGAGACAAATAATTACATGCTATGGATGTATCATCCCAGAGATCAAAATCTAGGAGTATGGAATTTCAATAATATTTATGGCCAAAAAAAGTCTAGAAAAGCTGGCTGCTCATATCTGATGTTAAAGGAAACTACGAAACCTGACTTCAACAGAAATTCAGTGCTACTCTCTAAGATGAAAACAATTACTAATCCTAAAATTGAGGGGCATTTCAAACCTTTATTAAGTGACTATTAATGGTTCATCCTAGGAAGACTAGGATAAAAGATACAGCCTGTATGCTCTTGGAAGACAGGATGATGAAGGGAAGTTATTATGACATATAGTAATTTAACTGTATCTTACATACTTATCCTGTTGGTGTGGTGTGAGCTGAGAGCTACAGAAACATAGAGGTATGGAAGATAGACCAAATGAGATATGGTAAAAAGGTTATCAGAGAGCATTTTTTTTTTTAAATCACTCAAGTGAGTGAGTTGGCTTTAAAGGGGAGGTCTTCAAAGAAGACATACAGCAGATGCAAAGACAAGAAAGACCACAGGATAAGGTGTGTATGAAGGCACTGTAGGAAGTAAGATTTGCAAGGACTGCATATCTAAGGGCTTTGCATTCCAAGCTAAGAAGTTTGAATTTTATTTTGAAAGCAGTAAGAGTCACTGCAAGTGACTTGAGCTCAGAAGCCATGAGATCAGCCTTAGTTTTCAGAAATTAATGCTCTATTGACATGAAGGAAAAGACTTGCCTAATGGAGGACTACAGACACAGAGACTTGTTAGCAACTGATTCATCGAGCAATAAGGGTGGGACCAGGGAGAGGTATGAGCTGGAGCCACAGACAAGAGTCTTAACAGTATGGGATGACTGAGGTCAAGGGTCTAACTGAAGTCCTTAGTGAGAGAGCAAAGGAAAAGTCTTGAATATTGGGTGAAATAGGATGAAGCACAATGATCCCTCCTTCCTAATTAAGGCTGTCCTTTTAAATTGTGGAGACTAATAGGCCATACAACATTTTGTATCTTTGTGGGACACATAAATGGCATAGGTAATTCTGTTGGCTGGGAATAAAGTGTGCTACATAGATTGCTTCCAACTCAACATATAAATTCATCCCTTTATCCCAAAGACAAAGGTGTAAGAAAATATTTGTGAGTAAGTGGGATGCAAACATATTAACACTGAAATTAACAACAACAAAACCCAAAAGATATATATCATTCCCAGACCTGCTTATACCAAGACATTTGTTCCCAACCAGTCACACCCTGATTATGACTTTTTGTTACACAACCTTTAACAATCAGATCTTACCTAAGCTTTCTGAGTCTCTCACACTTCCCTTTTCTCATCTTCTACTTGAAACTGCTCTGTGTTTTCAATTAATGATTGATTACATTTCACACCTTTCAATATCCCCTTTGTTCTTAAAAGGAACACTCATATTCCATGAATAGTTGGGCAAATTAATATATGCAAAGTGCCTGGTACAACACCTGACATGAGAAGACACTGAGTAAATGAATAATTATTGTCTGCTGTTTACTGTATTTTCCTTCCCTGGAACCTTGCGAGTCAGTCCATTAGGCCAAATCTCTCCACTCTGTTCTACCCAATTCTCTCTTAACTGATAAAAGAGGTTTTATATGTGCGTTTATACTGTAGATTATGACTATGAAACACTGTTACTGAGTGAGAATTGAGAAGCTGCTCACTAGGAGATGGGGAATCCAGCATCACTTGTTATTCCTCTTGGCTTCAGAAACCAATCCATATTCTCTCAGGACATGTGTTTGGATATTTATAATTTGTTATCTATGATGTGCCTTATAGGAGGAACATGTATAGTTAAGTTATTGAATCAGAAAATGTCATTGCTTTTCCTAGCAACTCATCTGAGCAGATGGTGAATGACTATTTTTACAGCTGTTTCTCTCTCACATGTAGAAATATTTATTAACATCATACTTTTGTCGCATGTGTGTAACCAGCAAGAAAAGAGTTCGGCAGCTGCCAGAAGGATTGAGGAGAGTGAATGGTAATACATTCTGTCTTTAGTATTAGCAGACAAGAAAGCCTCAGGCTGGATAAAGAAAGAAAGGAACACCCATCGCTTTTCTTGAAGCCAAAATGCTAAGCAAGGCAACATCAATAGCATTCCAAACAGTTCTTACCACATATCACCCTATTTTGTCAAATCTGAGACATCATCAGAAGATGCACATTATTTTATATACCTATCACTGAGAAACAAAAGCTTTCAAGATTAAGGCTTAACTGTTTCATCTGAGAGGAAATTAGGATTCAAAAGTTCACAAAGAAATATAAGGCCCCCATGCAAGGGACGACAAGGAGAACTTAGAATTGGGTAAATGGAAGGGGGCTCTCCCCTGAGGATTCGAATCATGATGCTTTCGGTATGCATTATGAAGTCACACCAACAGTATGCTCCAAAAGCCCTCTGTCAGGGACTTTAACTTGGTCTCAGCTTGACAGTATCCCAGGTGATTGGCAGGTGAGAATTTACAAATATGTGAATCTAAGAGTTGTCACTATGAGTTACTCACGGTCTGGAGTAGAGACTACCAAAATACACAGAGAAGGTAAAAGAGAAGCCGAAGTCCAAACAGTAAATTAGGGATGCAAAAGGTGAGTAACTGCAGAGAATCAATGTACAAGGGGAAACAGGAGGGCACCCAGGACTCCACGGCCAGAAGTCCAGACAGGTGAGCTAGTCCTGCTTTCACTCTCTTTTCTCTTATTGTTCTGACTTTAAGAACCAGGAGACAACAACTGCCAGCTTTCACTATTCATCAGTAAAAAGCAGAAAATAAATTCTCAGGTTACTGAAGAATTAAAGTATGCAACTACATTTTAAAACTGTTTTGTATATTATAAATATGCATTAAAGCAATTTACATAAATAAAAATTATAGTTAGAAACTTGATACAAATATTCTGGAGGGCTCTTTTAGTCAGGTCTTGTGTTTCTTAATTTTTTTTTTTGTATTTTTCTTTAGTAGAGGGCTGTACATAAATCAAATACCTAAAAGTTCTTAATAAGTGAAAAAATAAATACTGCTAACTTCTGGCTTCAGCTCGGTCAATCATAAATACCCAAGGTCTGGGTTGACATTACTGCTAAAAATGAAAAGAGGAGAAGAGACAAACATCACCAGTCCAGAACATGATGTATTTATGCTCAAACAAGTACACAGCACCCACACATACACCCTGGTCTCCTTGAAACTCACACCTACAACAAAACCAAAATATTGGCTGGGATGACATGTTGTTTTCATAGCAACAAATTGAAGGCAGTTTCTAAGAGGTAAATTCACAGTGCGATCAAACAGGTTAGAAGACAGGAGCTTCAAAATAGGAGAATTGTTCAGTACAGACAAAATGATCCTTAACATCATCAAAGAACACCTTTAGGAGGAGAACAATTAGGTCTTCTGATTATCCTGGTGCCAGGGAAAGTCAGGAAAGGAGATCTTTACCATGACGCTCATGCTTGAATTGGGAAGAGAGGGAAGTACTGCGTTGGAAGTTGGAGTTTGTGGAAAATGGGCATTCCCACTTCCAATCTGAGTGGTCCTGGATACTCTAAGGGGGCTAGCTGTTTAGGGAGAACAATAAGAGGGAATAGAGGCCTGGTTTTCCAGGCTTTTTTCTCACCTGTCCTATAACTCTGGGCATCTTTTCAGCCTGGGAATATGAAAGGAACAAACGAAATAAATTAGAATGAATAAAAATAAAAACTACAAAGAACAGGAAAAGGAGTAAGGTAGAAAGAGGGGAGACTTGAGAAAAAGTGTAAGAGATTAAAGGGCAGGTCCAGAACCTTGTATGGGACCCCAGGGAAATTCTGGTGTAGTTTAAATCTGAGTGTTAGAGGCCCAGCATGAAAACAATAATTTGGGGCAATAGAAATAGATCAGAATTGGAAAACTATTTGAATGGGGGGAGATTTGAACAGTTTATAAAGAAGGCCAAGTTCTCAGAATCTTTTAATAACCAGTATCATGCAAGCATACACTCAGGAGACTGATCATTTAAAAGTACAGTTCTGAAAATTTGTCTTATTTTAATTCTGAAAACTTATTTGAATAACTAAATTTCAGAATATTTCTATGGGAGCAGTTTTAGTCAACAAACTAGGGAAAGGCAGACATTGATCTAAACACTAAATTTTTAAAGGTGATTAAACAATATGTTTTCTAGACATTTCTTACAGAAGCAGTATGTAGAAATATAAAATATGTTAACACTTGATAATTATCAGAAGACCCAACCCTAAGTTTCCTGTGGATTAAAGGGGAAAAAAAAATCCTGTAGGCCTAAGTACAGTAACAATTTTTCTGGGAAACTTGGAAACATGGTTTATTTCACCTCAGTCAAGCTGATAGCCAGTGTTTTTGTTGGATTCACATTCTTAAAAGATTTAGAAATTTCCTATTCTCTACCTTTTTACAGCTGAACACTTAACAGTGCTTGTCTAAGAATGCTATTTGATAAGGATTTTGGAAATGTACTAAAAAATTTGTTTAAACAACTCCTTCCTGTGACAGTAGTGGTATTTTCCTCCATGAGGAAATCTGGCTCTTATTGCTAATCAGCAGGGACCTGTTGCCAAGGAAGAAACAACGCTGTGTGTTTGTGGGGTATGCACCAGCCCTTGACAGCCCTAGTAGTTGCCTACCTCTGGTAGCACTTTCAGACCCCAAGGCATCTTACAAAGGTGATCTCATGATATTGGAAAAATGCTGACAGGATCCATGATCACTTGAAGCCAAACTAGGTTTACTAAAAGGTAAAATAAAAATGTAATAATGGCCCTCCCTTGTGGCGCAGCAGGTTAAAGCATAGCACTAAGAAGCTTAAGCCACTTCCACATGAGTTTGATTCCCACCTGCCCCGGAGGAGATCCACATGATGAGGCAGACCTCTCCTGGCCCACCCGCTGCTCCCCTCAGCAGTGTACTTCGTTGATCTGCCTGTTCTGCTCCCTGCTTTGTCTCTGGTGAATCCTCTCACCCTTCGCATTTCTGGCCTGTACCCCAGTTCTATATGAATAAATAAATAAATCTAAAAAAAAAAAGATGTAATAATAACTAGGAAGATTTACTGGGGGACTGGGCAAACTTAAAGCTTGGAAATAAACCCAAACACATATGGACAGTTAATCGGTGACAAAAAACAAAAACAAGAGTATTTAGCCACACATGAAAGAATGAAACTAGAACACTATCTCAAACCAAACACTAAAATGAACTCAAAATGAATTGAAGCCTTCAATGTAAGTCATGAAGCCATAAAACACATAGAAGAAAACACACGAAAAATACTCCATGACACAAGCTTCAGAGATGACTTTGCCAATTTATTTCCAGCAGCAAGAGAAGCAAAAGAGAATTTAAACACTTGCCTGGGGCTATAACAAGTTAAAAAATCTACCAGACAGTGAAAGAATTTATCACCAATACAAAAATCTACAAAGAACTAATGCGACTCAAAACAAGGAAAACAACAGATCTACAGATGGCCAAAAGTCAAATAAATGCTCATCACCACTTATCAGGGAAATGAAAATCAAAACCACAGTGAGATAATTACCTCACATCTTTAAGAATGGTGCATATCAAAAAGGCCAGAAACAAAAGTGTTGGCAAGAGTGTGGAGAAAAAGGAAATCTTGTACAATGATGATGGTAAGGTAGACTAGCCCAGCCCTTATGGATGGAAAAGTGCATAGAGATTTTTCAGAATAGTAAAAATAGATCAACCTCACGACCCCAGGAATTCCACTCCTAGGTTATCTACACAAAGAATACAAAATCATTCACATAAAGGGACATATGCACTCCCATGTTCTTTGCAGCACTGTTTACAATAGCTAAGTTATGAAAACAACCTAAGCAACCAAGACAGAGGAGTAGATTAAGATGATGTGGTATATAAACACAAGGGAATACTATTCATATATATATATATATATATATATATATATAAACAAAACAAAACAAAACAGGGCCCTCCCTGGCCCTGGTGGCACAGCAGGTTAAACCACTCCACTAAGAAGCTAAAGCCACTTCCGCATGAGTTCGATCCCGCCTTCCCCGGAGGTGACCCACCTGGCGCGGCAGACCTCTCCTGACCTGCCCGCTGCTCCCCTCAGCAGTGTACTTCGTCAGTCTGCCTTTTCTGTTCCCCACTCTGTCTCTGGTGAATCCTTTCACTGATCCTGCACCTTTGGCTTATACCCCAGTTCTGTATGCATAAATAAATAAATCTTTTAAAAAAACAGACAAACTCTTGCCATCTGTGACAACATGGGTGGAACCAGAGGGAAATATGCTAAACAAAGTCAGTCAGAGGAGAAAGACAGATATTGGGTGATTTCACTCATTCGTGGAACACAAAAAAAATAGAACAAAGAATCAGATACAACCAAACTAATGAGGCTACCAGAGAAGAAAGGGGATTGGAAAGGTGAAGACATAAAGAAGATGGGGCATAATGGACTATGGTGGAAAACTGTGGGTGCCTTGGTGGTTGGGGTGATGTGGCAACATGCACCACTCCTGAATCACATACAGAGTTGTAAACCAATGTAACCTCAACATAAAACAAGCAAACAAAACACAATCCCACCTGAAAAAGAGTCTTTTAAAGTATATTAAAATTGGACCTTCCCTGGTGGCACAACAGGTTAAAGTGAAGCTATACACAGCCACTGAAACACAAGTTTGATCCCAGGCCAGGGAGGTGACCCACATGGTGCAGCAGACCTCTCCTGACCCACCCACTGCTCCCCTCAGTAGTGTATTTCAGTTGATATGCCTGTTCTGCTCTCTACTCTAATTGTAGTGAATCCTCTCACCTCCTGTACCTGTGGCCTGTACCCTCATTCTTGTATGCATAAATAAATATATAAAAAATATATTAAAATTATAGCAAGTTACTAATAATTGAGTAAGTTTTAATATTTCAATGTGGGAATATATTGAATACAAAGCCCTTGAAAATCACTGTAATGTTGACTTGAGGAAAATCATTTGTATGCACCCCACAAATGCCACAAATCAAAGGCAAAATTATTTGTGTATCATGAAGTATCTTTAACCACTCTGTCCTTAGATGAAAGATGGGAAGCTATTATGATTACATAGTAGCTCACTCAATTCTAAAAGAATGGTATATTTAGAATTTCAACTAATGTTAGTTCTTTTTTATGTAAATACTTACACATTTTCAAACTTTAAGCAACTGACCAATCCAAATCTGAGGATATGCAAAGGGACATATCGAACTGAGAAAGAAGTTGGTAGCATCTCATAGTTGCTATTACATCTTTATTTCATCCTTCCTTGGTTTCTCCTGTGTGCCTTCCACTAACTAGATAAAATAGGTTATTTATCATGATACCTCAAGCACTGTACAGTTTAAAAAATAACACTTGTGAGAACTATTCTGAAGATATGGGTAAGACACTTACTCCCAAGTCTCTGTCTAAAAGCATGTTAAGTTTACACTGCTACTTTGAGACTATTTGGATTCTGAGAAACAATCACTGTGAGAGGGAGTTTTTAATTTCCACAAGTAGGTGTTGGTTTTTGTTTGTTTTGTTTCAACAGACTTCTACTTAGTTGTGATCATTTTTTTCCTCTTAAGTGTGCTGAGAATTTTCATCAACAAATTCAGTAGTAAGTTTGGAAAAAGTCAAGTCCACAGTGAAGAACACTTTAAGTCACAGGTACCCTATTTCTTTTCTTTAAAAAAAAAAAAAAAAACTTATCTACGCATAGGGAACTGAAGTACAGGCAAGAGGTCCAGGGGCTGTGAGAGGATTCACCAGAGATAGAGTAGGGAGCAGAATAGGCTTACTCACGAAGTACACTGCTGAGGGGAGCAGTGGGCAGGCCAGGAGCGGTCTGCCATGCCATGTGGATCACCTCTGGGGCCGGGGATGGAACTTAAACTGAAGTGGCTGCAGCTATCTTGCAGTGCTGGTCCCCAGCCCGTTGCACCACCCTATTTATTTTCTTCAACAAATCTGTTCTCTGTTTTTAGGTGGCTGATAAGTTTGTTCCAGTTACTACAAGAAGCAGGTTTTACTGATCTAGGGTGGAATCAACCTTGCCTCAGGAGAGACGAGATGTTAGGAGCCAAAAGACAAAAGGCTGCCTTCACGCACTGTGGAAAGCTTTCCTACTGAATCAAAGCCTCACTTCCCAGATGGCAAATATGGTTGTTGTGACTGGAGATTCTTTAAAAAGTTGAGCAAGCACTATCATTTATCATTATTTAAAAAGTTGTATCATGATGACTACTACTGTATACATGAAGTAGTGAATCAGGTGGCTGGGTTTTTAATTAAGTTTTTAAAAAATGAAAGTATTTGTTTAAAAAGACTGTCCTGGCCCTCCCTGGTGGCGCAGCGGGTTAAAGCACTGCACTGAGAAACTAAAGCCACTTCCGCATGAGTTCAATCCCCGCCTGCCCCGGAGGAGACCACATGGCGAGCCAGACCTCTCCTGACCCGCCCGCTGCTCCCCTCAGCAGTGTACTTCGTCCATCTGCCTGTTCTGCTTCCCGCTCTGTCTCTGATGAATCCTCTCACCCTCCGCATCTCTGGCCTGTACCCCAATTCTGTATGAATAAATAAATAAATCTTTAAAAAAAAAAAAAAAAAAAAAAAAAAAAGACTGTCCTTATGAAGACGTTCACAATGAGATACTACTACTCATCTTGCATAAAAATGTAATCTGGAACGGAAATTACGCTACCATTCTTAATGAATGCCACCATTTGCACCACAAGGGGCCTAACTCTATTTTATTATTGGGAATAGTGTTCTTTGCCAAAGAAAGCTGAATTTCATGGATAGTATTAAGTAGAAGTAATCCTCAGAAAGATGTCTGGTTTGCAGGGTGGCTAATAGAGGCAAGGGATGAAACCTAATTCTTTGATAACTGCCCACAATAAGATTGACATCAGGGGGGTGGCTACATAAATGCTACTGCCTGATAGCTGTCTGGTTTCATTTTTTCTTCCATTCTGCCCATAATCATCTCCTCCTATGGCATTCCATTCTGTAACTATGTGTTTTCTTTTTTACTTAACTGGCACGTACTCTTGAGAGAAACCTGAGCAAGTAAAAGTAGAACAAGCTATTCAGTGTTCATTTACGTGCATGTCAGAAACTAGCCCACTGGCCTGGAGTTTTTGCCAAAGACAAATATCCAGAATCAGCCTATTTGCCTGAGTCAGGGGTGGGAAAAATTCAGCCCAGGAAGCAATTTTTCCTACACACCCATTTTGCTTCCCCCATGACCAGATGAAAGAGGAGTAGCTGGCTCCTATCTCCACTGAGTTGCCATAAAGGTGATAACTGGGCTCTTCCTGCCAGGCTGGCTTCTAGCCAGAGCAAAAGTATCTTCTCAGACTAAATCCAGGATTTAAACATTTGTCAACCCTCATCTTTTCTTTCCAATCAACACCCCCACATACATAATTGATTCCATTTAACTTCAGAAGACAAAAGATATGTCTGTTTTTGAAAAAGAAGGGTTTAACTGTAAACCCAACAAGTGGCAGCTGCAGAATACAAATTGTTAAGTCATTGATAATTGACAAATTAAGCCACAGTAAGGTAATGTTCATGATAGCACAATTATATCATGAATTCTTTATTATACTTTATTATAAATACTAGTAGATTCATTACATGAGTGAAAGGAAAATCAACTTAACTTACCAACCATTCACTTATGGTAATATATTTTGAAGAATCAAATAAAACTACATTCTTTCAGAATATTAAGACCTTCTACTGTAGGACTTGCATTTTCAAAACTAGTAATGTGGTAATTATATTACTGTTCACCTAAATTTTCTGTTTCTTTCCCAGAGAGAATCACATTTTTCCACCTGTTGAACTCATGTGTCATCTGACTTGCTTTGGGCAATGAACACATGTCAGTTCCAGCAAGAAATTTAATGAGCTAGCTTAGAACTTATTTTGCCTCCTCTGTTCTGAGGAATAACAATGATATAGATAAAGGCTGTTCTGTCAACATAGATCCACATGGTGCAGAACAGCAGCTGACTCACAAGGCACCTGTAGACAACCTTTATTCTGTGAGCCACTGAGATATGGGGTCATGCAAATCTCACTACTCTCCTGACTGATACTGATACAGAGCACTTAAAAAGGCTTGAGTAGAAGGGTGATAGGAAGTATTCAGAAGATTAACAGTGAAATTTGCTAAGTATCAATTGAATATAAACCAAATACTTCTTCACTGGGTGTAAAGACCAGTGGCTTTCAGGTAAAATGACAAGGTGGTGAAGCTGCAAACAAAATAAAGATTTTGTGATGTAAAATAAAAATCTGAGTTATGAAGTTTGATAGCTGTTATAGCTGCATTTAAAGTGTTTAACAATAAACACAAGATCTTCCATCTTCAATTCAGTTGCTCTAGACAAGGTCAGATACAGCTATAACAGCAACTGGCCCATGAGAAGTCACAAAAGAAACAGCTAAATGACATCACTTTGGTGCCCATGAAAATATCCTGTAATAAGGTAGTTCTAGGGCTTGGTCAACACAAACAGCCTAGTAACACAAGCCAAATCCCCAAGATGGCTTAAAGTCTTAAAATTCCATCTTGCTGAATGAACACTTTAGATTAAACAGCATTCCTTATTGAGCCTCAGTTGGGGCATGGTGCTAGGCTGAGTTTGGGTGGGGAAGTTGCTGAGATGATACAGCTGAGTCCCTTCTCCTTAATGTTAGAAACTCTCATTAGTCTTTTGTGCCTGAAGAGGCTTGTCTGAACAGGCATATGTCGTCAACTCAGGTGCAGAACACATGTTATCAGTTGGACCTAGTGTGCATACCTACCTACAAAAGGGACAAAAGCAAACCAGTTGTCGAGTTGTCATTATTATTATGGACCATTCACTAGATAATGTGCTACTTGAGAGCCCCTCTACCAGCACATAGCTGTCTTTAGACATCAAAGGGTACAAATAAAATCCATTCCTAATGTTGGCTATACTTTAGTGTCATAACCAATATTCAGAAGCTGGTGATAACTGCACCAGTGCAAAGACCAAGCAACAGAAGTAAATGGAGAACAACTGATCAGTCAAGCTGTTAAGTGGCAGATACGCATGGACTCACCTTGTGCTAGGAAAGAAGAGAGGAATTCTAGGTTTAGGCCTGAAGTTTAAGAGGTCTTTTAAATCTAGTTGATGAGAAAAAAAGAAGATACTGAGGGCAAGGGAGCAAGATTATTCCTTTTCTTCTCAATAAGCACCATTTAGAAATGAATATCATGTAGGTACATTAAGCATCTAGGAAAAATCTGACGTTATTAAGGCCAGAGAACAAAGGCAAAGTTTCCTTCCTGCTCAGAACCAAGAGGAAAAATATGGAAAGAGTGCAATTCATATCCAAATTATCTGTATGCTAACAGTTTCAACTAAACTGCACAAAAGATTTCAAGAAACTATTACAAAAATTCAGTTGAGAAAAACACAGTTGTAACTTTTTTTTTTTTTATGCATACAGAACTGGGGTACAGGCCAGAGATGCGGAGGGTGAGAGGCTTCACCAGAGACAGAGTGGGGAACAGAACAGGCAGATCAACGAAGTACACTGCTGAGGGGAGCAGCGGGCGGGTCAGGAGAGGTCTGCCACACCATGTGGTCACCTCCGGGGCAGGCGGGAATCGAACTCATGCTGAAGCAGCTTTAGATTCTCAGTGCTGTGCTTTAACCCGCTGCGCCACCAGGGAGGGCCCACAGTTGTAACTTTTAAAGGAGGAAGGGGAAGGATGGTGGAAGAGAATGGATCACCTTGTATGATGTATTGCTTAAATATAAAGACAATAAGCATTACAACAAAAAGTACATGCTAAAGTCACATAAAAACCACACCATAAAATTCTGTAATTTTATGCTATGTGTTTAGGTAAAGCATAACCCATAAATAAATTCAAATGAGAAGTTTAAGATAACGGGGTTATAGTTGTGGATTTAAAATATATGAATATTATTATATATTTCTTTAAAATATTTTGCCCACACATTTCCACAAGTTCCATCACTTTCAGTAAAGCCTCTGGTCCAGTAGTTCTCAGCCCTGAGCATCTCCTATTACACTGAGGGGCACATCTGGCATGTGGTGGCCAAGGGCCAGGGATGAGGACTACCCTGCACCGTGCAGAAAAGTCCCACATAATGAAGAACTGTCCTCAGAGAGTAGACCACTGCTATGAACAAACTGCCATGAGGAATAGGACAAAGATGCCTTTTTCTAAGACTTCTCATGTGTTACCCAAGAGATACCAACCACACATCATGAATTTTGTACCATGATGATATTAAAATAAAGCTTTTTTTATTACCAAAAATTATTTTGTGTGTGTTGATTAATTTATTTATTGTGCATACAGAACTAGGGTACAGGCCAGAGGTGCAGGGGTGGTGAGATGATTCACCAGAGACAGAGTAGGGAGCAGAACAGGCAGACAGACGAAGTACACTGCTGAGGGGAGCAATGGGTGGGTCAGGAGAGGTATGTCATGCCATGTGGGACAGGCCAGGACAGAACTCATGTGGAAGTGGCTTTCGATTCTTAGTGCTGTGTTTTAACTGGCTGCACCACTAGGAAGGCCTATTACCAAAATTTTTTTTTTTAACCAAAAAATTTTTAAGAAAAAATATAATCTCACCCAAAAGATGGACACAGGCAAAAGATTTTTATATAAGTACAAATAACCCACCTAATTTCCTGAGAGACAGCACATTGCTTTAGAAACTAAAATGAAGCAAACACTAGAAATTATCCCCACTTATTTAGCACATTTTTGCACACTGTCAATACATCATTATCCTACAACTAGTCCCAACACTACTGTCATAACTCCTGCCCTGACCTATTTAAGGGCCTGAAAGAAAAAAGCAGAGAAAAAAGCAGGAGGTGGGCATTCCTTGGTGGTGCAATGGGTTGAAGCACAGCTTTATAAAGGTAGCCTTCCCCTATCTCCCCCCCACCATATCCCCATCCCGGCCAAGGAGGTGACCCACATGACACCGCAGACCTCTCCTGTCTCACCCACTGCTCCTCTTAGCAGTGTACTTTGTCAGTCTGCCTGTTCTGCTCCCCATTCTGTCTCTGATGAATCCTCTCAAGGCTCCCGCACCTCTGGCCTATATCCCAGTTCTGTATATAAAAATACATAAATCTTAAAAAAAAAAAAAAAAAGGCTGGAGGCCTCATAGTCACTGGGATACACAAGAACTGACACAACTGGGAAAGGAGTGACAAATGTACCTCTAGGGTCACCCAGGCATCAGGCATGTCGGCAGCCTCAAAAGACAGCGCCTTCTCTTTAGTGCCGAAAGGAAAAGGGGAGGAGGAGATGGGGAATAATTCCTTTCACATAGTGGGTAGAAATGAGAGCTTCTATGGTCAATTCAGTGGCTTTCCTACTTTCCCACATATTTAATACTGTAAGAAATTTCTGACCATATTTAACTCTCCCAGAGGCTTGTTGATACTGCCATCTAGTGAACACATCTGCCATCTAGTGAATACATTACAGTTTTTTTCAACATCAGAAAATCACAAAAAATTTAAGAGCATATAGGCCCATTCCTTCTAAGGGGAGTTCAGGAAGTCTAAGAATCCTGCTTTTAATCTTATTTTAAGTATCATATATTTTTATATTGAAATGCTGGAAACAATGGCTCACAGAAAGTTTATAGTTTTCATTTCTCCTTTGCAATTAATAAAGCTTTTAATATAAGCACAACATGGGATACACATACAAGCTTTTTTTTCCCATCATGTGTGGTTGAAGTTCTGCTCTGCCTTCAGCAAGCGCTGGTACAGCTATGCTCACAATCAGCACATCAACAGTACGCCCACTTGAGCTTTTCCTGACTAGGGAGTTTACTCAATCTTAAAGACCCTGTGAACTATGCATCTGGTCAAGATTCCTTCTTTGCCTTGGCACTAGAAAATATGCAGCCACACATTTGAAAATCAGTGGCCTATTTCCAATATTTACAAGACCTTACACAACACATACTATCCCTATCTTCATTTATTTCCTTTCCCTGTTATTTCCTACTCCCCCAATATCCCCACCCACTGACTTTTAACTTTATGGTGTATATGCTTTTAAACCACTATAAGTAGTTTTCTGAAAGACTTGGGACATATAAACAACAGCTGCTACTCTTATTTGCTATGTATATGATGCTCCTGTTTAGATCCTAAGCATAAAATCAGAAGATAAACTTCACAGGCCACAGGGATGTCTGTTCAATGTCATCCTTAGGGTTTCCACTTTTGACTCCTCATTAATATAACTCCAGATGGTCTAAACCAGGGTTCAAAGTAGTACCTGCATCAAAAAGATTACTTGCAACTGCTGGCGTCCTCATAGCCCACTAAAGCTTGATGCTTCACCTTAGGGTGGCAGTTAAATTCATTCTATGAATTTCATCTTTAGGACTTCCTGCTTAATTCCTGCAGCTTCTTCAAACTCAAGGGACTAATTTTTATATCCCAATCTCACAAATCCATTGTATCTCATTGTTTTAGCATTTTGTCTAATTCCTAAATAAGTGATTCGCGTATTCTAAACTATGAAGTTTTTTTAATATTTTTTCCCCAAAACACAGATGCTTCTTCAAAGGCAGAATAGAAAGTGTTACTACAGCAATTGTGAAATCACAAAACCTCTCCCTTCTCCTTCAAAAACATGTTGGACAATGTCGAATATCTTATCACACTTAAGCCTACATCATACTTATCTTAAATAAGTCCTGCCCATGGTCGATCCAACTGCATTCAATCAGTATTGTTTTGATAATGATGCCAAGTAAGAATTCATCACTGGGACACCTGAGACTTCATATCAAAATTCCCTTTCCTATCTCTAATAATTGACTATTTAAAAAATAAAAATTGCAAAATAACATTCTCAGTTTACACCAAGCATCAACATCTGGTGGCTCTGTGTCTTTTCTCCAAAACTAACAAAAACACAACACAACCAACAACTGAATCACAAACTAGAATGTAGGATGTGTAGGTGGGTTGGTGTGGGAGGTAAATTGATAGGTAACATATATGTTCATTACACAAATGAAAGCAGATTTTAACAACATTGTATTTTTATACACACAGGTGTATGCACACAAAAAGTTAAGATAACTGAAATATTATTGGGAAGATATAACTAGCAAAAATGCTTGGGAAACTGAATAATGGTTTCATCAAATGTCAGAGAATCTGTTTCTGAGGTTATGGAATTCAGACATGCTCCTACTTAATAAGATTGACACTCTATTTTGCTAAAAAAAAAAAAGTGAAATATAACTTCCTCAGTGGTTTCTCTGCTTGAAATTAAGTTCTGTGCAGGAAGCAATTTCTAATACAAGTCCAAAAGTGTGACAGATCAGGGACACAGGTCCATGGTTTCTTATGCTGGTTCCAATCATTATTTGAGATCTTTACCTCTTCCCATCTATGCCCTAGACAGCTCCTAGAGATTAGTCCAGACAACTGTTTTTATGAATTAGAAATTAAGCAGTCAGTGAGGCAGTTCGCCACCTAATCAGGGCACTCAGTTCAATGACAATTTTGTGGGACTTAGTGAAAGAATCTATGGCTTGTCTATTCTTTTCATAGGTAGAAAATTGTGAGCTTAGGCATGATTACCTAATGAAGCTTTGGAGACTGCCAGCTAAAAGGACAAAAAAACTACCATTCATGCCTGGGCAACTTTCCCTTCAGATGTACTGATAGAGGCAGAGCTGGTTAGCAGAGTGGATAAGGAAACCTAATCACACTCAGGCCGGAGTGTAAAGCAGGTGAGCACATATAGGACACAGAAGACACTTTCTTTCAGAGATGGGTAATTCACAGCAATCCATAAATAACCAAAGGGAAGAATGCCATTGCATTATTTTTCTATGGGATCAAGAGGAAATGATCACATTTATAAAGTACAGTCATATAGTAGCTCTTTCTCTTTGTTCAGTCACAATTTCCCAGAAAAATGGGAAATATAACAAATTTGATTTCTGTCTACTGTGAAATCAACTGTGAAAGTATTCAGGTCACAAGCATGCAGCCAGAAGAGTATTTGTCCTTTAGACTACTTGAACTGCCTCTACTTACCTTCACCTCCTACCCCAGTTAGCCACATCTATTCATTAGTGCAGGGCCTGGAATACAAAATTCCTATCTTATCTGCAAGAATTCTTCAATGACCCTTAAGCTCAGGAAAGCTACGACCTGCTGGTTCCAGTCATCTCTTGATCAGAGTCAAGGAGTCATGGATATCATTTAACATCACTTGATACAAGAGACTGTACTTCGTCAAACCAACTCCTGTAGTAAACTAATACTGCATCCCTCTATGTCTAGGTCAAAGAAGGGAGTGCTTGGAGTCCATTTTTAAAATCATATAATAAGTCAGTACTTTATTTTAATTAGAGTATATCATTACCATTTCCATAACATTCCATTCAACAGGACCATCTTTTCTCATTTTGTACAACCTTTGCTGAAGGGCTCATCAAAGCTCACTTATGACTGAAATACCATAGAAAATTCTTATTTTTATGTTGCATAATTTCATAGTATGGTAATTTATTAGCACTGTCATGTATTGTTTTTATAATCTAAAAGGAATCTTTGATAACAGAAATAACCAAATCAAAACATGTTCATACCTTTGATCTAGCTATTCTTGTGAATTTATCAAGGAAATAAGTAATTATGGCTTGAAGATTTTACTGAAATGTTATAAGTAGTAAGGAATTGAATATAATCCACATATTTAACATTAGAAAAATATTTCCAGGTTATGGTATATTAATATGATTGAATATCATTATAATTGCAAAGGTTTTGTAAATAAGTAGAAGCCAGTATCAACTTAACTAAAACCAGTATTAGATAAAAAGTATGCTACATAATTAAACTAAAATATGCAAGAAAAATGAAAACCTGCATTTATATTGGCATGATAGAATTTATAGGTAGTTTGAAAATATGTCAATTTTAATAAATTCAAATACTTGCAAATCAATAGTCTGGGGGAAACTGATTTTGCCATAGCTCCAAAGTAAGATTCTGACCTAACTCTCCTTTACTTAGAATTAACTAAAATTTTTAAAACTATAATTTAAAAAAGTTTGTAAGATACTGAACTAAATCTTTTATTTAGAATTAACTATAATTTTAAAAATATAAAGTAAAAAAAATTGTAAGCTTTTTCTCAGCTTTACTGAAGCTCACTAAATGAAAACAGAAAAATACCAATAGGGTAGGAGGCAAATATATTGTCAGAATCTTTATCCACTCAATAGATTTAAAATGTACTTGGAATAACAATCAAAGTTGAAGGAATTCTCTAAGAATTTATAAACAAATAGATGTAACTTATAAGCTACAGATTTATCAAAGTGCTTTCTAAAGAAAAGACTAAAGCTGCATGTGTGTGGCAATATTACCACAATTACCAGTTTAATAACACAAAGTATTCTATCAAAGCAATTACTAGATTTGTAAACTTTTTATTTTTAAATTTTTATTGTTTCAAACAACTTCCTTAAAGGATGGAGTCAAGTTTTCTTTCCTCTGGGTTCCCCAAAACATAAGAATTTTCAATGATCTTACAAAGGCTTAAGTCCCAGTGGGTAGCTGGGTAAGAAAGGGCAGTAGGAGGCCACAGTGACCCAGAAAGCTAATATGAAGTGTGAGTGCACATTCATGTGCTATTTCCCAGGCTTCTATCCAAGAAAATACTGTATTAAAGCAATGTGTATGAATGCATCCATTATGCATTATCACCACTGCCTGATCCCACTCAACGTCTTAACACTGGCTTAGTTCACCTCCCTTAGAGACAATCAAGACCATCAACTGGGTGGAGCCTCTTAAGTAACTTTATGAGTTGGCTTCATCTAGGTAGCTCAGGTGTGGTTCAATAGCCACACCCTAATAACTGACAACATTTCAGAAAAAGTTTCCAAGGCTGTTTATCCCCTGCTTGGAGCAGGATGGACTGACCAAATCATCCTGGGTATTAATTGCATTATTCCTGAAGTAGAGACTGCAGATAGAGGCTCCCTTGGGAAACTTCAACTCTCTTCATAGTCCCCACATGCAAATAACCTCAAGCTAACCATCTCCATCTCACAAACTCCAAAACAATGACATTTTCTATATATAACATTGTGAATAGAGACTTGTTAAAAGTCAAAATCTTTAATTTAGATCTTTAAGGTAATACCCAAATGTTAATAAAAGTTAAAGGCTCTACTGTCATGTGCAATGTGATACACAGAAGTCATTAATGTTACAATTTAAAAATTCTATATCCTTTCTTTTAAATAGGAATCACATATGCATGCAACCCACACAGATTCTTAAAAGGAAAAACAACTGTTTCCCTATAGACAACCAGGACAGGTTGGCAGGAACCTGAAAAAGTTTGCTCTGGTGCTTTAAGTCTAATTTAAATACCATGTTCGTTTCAGTGTTTTCTTCTTTGTCTAAAAATTCTTGCCATTCTATCATGGTATTCTCTCCCAGGACAGTAAGTTAGGAGAATAAGGAAATAAAGAAGTTGCAGAAGTTCTTACAGCTCTGGAAGCAATTTTTTCTAGAATTTAATTTGTGTGCTAGGTGAAGAAAATAAGATTGGCTCTCCTGGACTGGGGTGAGGCAGGTATGTGCAGCTGATCCAGGAACTGGGTGGAAGCAGGAATCCACACATGAACCAACAGGCCCACAGACGAGTAGCCAATGGAACCTGTGTTTAGCTGAGTTAACCATCTGTTTTCAAGTGGATTATGATAAGCCACATTTAACCTTAGTGCCATCTGAATGACCCAACAACATACAAAGGGATTAAAGATGATGAAAAGGGGTGATGACGATGATGAAATGTTACCAGTCTAAAACCAGTTTTAAAGAATGACCTGAAAAAAATCATTAAATAAGAGGGCCTCCCTGTGGTCCATCTCAACGCTATCACCACTGTAGCCTGAGTTCAATACCCAGCTAGGGAGCTAGCCCACATATGGTACAGACCTCTCCTTTCTCGCCAGCTGCTCCCCTTAGCCATATATTTCGGTGGATCCACCTGTTCTCCCCAATCTGTTTCTGGTGAATCATCTTACTTCCCCTGACATCTGCACCTCTTGCCTAAACCCCAGTTCTAGTTTTCATCAATCAATAAAAATAAATCTTTTTAAAAATCCATTAAATAGGTATTTAAGCCCAGTTCCAAAGTTTTCCCTGGGCATAATACACTTAAAAACAAAAACCTGAGTGAAAAATCACACTTCATCAGTTTCTTCTTGGTATTTAAAACAGCTGTCCTATTTCATTCAAATCCACTTAAGTATGAATTCCACGAAAGCATGGGCTTTGTCTTTGTACTTTGCTATTTTCGCACTTGTGTGAACAGTGATATATAGCAGGTACTTAATACATATTTGTTCACTGGGTGAATATGCTTTCAGAGCTCACCTATTCTGGTCCTCCTTTGTAGCTTCATAGCTTCAGGAGTCACAGGAAAACAATAACTAATATAAATAACATTTATAGTTAAATTACACATACTATATAAAAAAATTGTATGCTATATACTAGGAGAATGCGCCGAGGTTTTCTTCATGCTTACACTAATTTGATACAAATGGCTGAATACTAAAGCTCAGATCCAGAATTTAGTGTTTGTCAGAGCACTTGGGGCACACAGACAAGTAAACTGAGCTACCATCTCTCTCCCCATCCCGGATCACTATCTAATCTACAATAAAATTGTCCTCAGCAGGTATTCATCCACTTACAAAGCCACATTTGTACACTTTCTGGGCACGGTGGTTCTCTTGGGTTAGCTTCTATTTCCCCGAAGTCCAAAGCATGAAGAGAGAGCAGGTCCAGGAAGTTCTCCTCCACCCGGGTCGTTCCCATCGGTATGCTCAACATTGCCAACTGACATCTCTGCTCACTTCCTCAGTAAACGTGACCATGCCACTTCTTTCAAAATTTAGAATTTTTCTGTTATATTGTGGACATTCATCGTTTGGCCCCCTCCCACTTCCCCAGATGCACTTCTCTGGGTGTATGCCTTTGCCCAGGCTGCTCACTGTGTCTACCACAGGAGGGCTTCATTTACTTTGCTTTCTCCTTGTAAAGACCCAGCGTAGGCACTTTCTCCTCAGGAAACCTTCCCCTGTGGCCCTGTCAATTTTAGATACTCTTTCTCTGTGCTTCCGTGGTACCTCTGCATGACTCCAAAGAGATTCACATACTGTTGATGTTTTGTTTTTGTTTTATTTTGGTTCTTTGCTTAATTTTGTTGGGGGGTGGAGTCTTTGATTCCTTTATTCTAGTCCTGGCCTATAACTACTCCCCCACCCCCAAAGGCTTTAACACATGTATGAATAATTGGAGGAATTAGGGTTTGCTTGTATATATGATGTCAATGATTCCTTATGTTTTGGGGGAAATGTCATATATCAATTCTTCCCTTTTATCACTTGAAAAGGAGACATTAAATCACCCTTGTAAGATGAATCTGCAGTCACTGTTAAAGAAGATCAAAAAGTGACTGACAGTGGAGTTGAGCTTCTGAGAGCATGATTTTTATATGTTGCATCTCTTTAACAACATTTTAATAATCTATGCAAAACAGATAAAGGGAGTATTCTTATAGCAGGATAATTGCTGGTAAAGTCTACTTTAGAGTTATTAGCTAATTGATTCTATATACTCCAGGCACAATACTCTGAAATAATTCACTCCACTCTCGAGTTAAATTTCTTCATGTCTGCTACCCTTACTACAACTTATTCTTCATGACTCTGAAGCATTTGTCTGTTCCATAGACCCTTCCTTGACCACACTATACAAATCATCCTTTATTCCTCAAATCTCTCACATGTGGTATCCCATTTATCACCCACCACATCTTATACCATGTACAGCACACACACACACACACACACACACACACAGCAGATACTCAACCAACAAGAAACAGATCAAATATCCAACTAGCTAGAATCAGAGTACATCAACACCAGGCTATTATGCTCCTAATAAAAATGATCATATAACTTTGTCCATTATGGAAAACATTTATATTAAATGATGTTGCAAGGAAAAACTTCACAAAAGGAGTAAAAAGTATTTCCCAAATTCTTAAAAATTTCTGGATGTATATTTGCAAGTCAATTAGAGTTAAGCAAACCTGCTAACATTTTAAGCTCCCATTCACAGTACATGACACCCATTTTCAATTTTCTTGTACATATAACCAAAATAGCCTTACTATCTCAGAAATCATTTAAAAATGTCCCCCTAGCCAATTACTGGGGATCCTTAGCACTTTAATGCTACATCATTGTTTTAACTTCAAATTCTCAAAGAAAGAATAAGGGGAGCATTATACCCTATTTCATGTCCACTTTAAGACACATTACCAACTGAAACCATTCCAAGTCACAGGAAAAGACTTTCCTCAAAGTTGAGCCCTGAGTTTTGTTTAAAAGCAGTTAAGTTCAGTGTTGGAGTGTTAGGCCCACCCAAAGAGTGAAAATCAGAGGAAGGATGAGACCAGAATGGGCAGAGGAAGGTGGTATCTGCTGTTAGATGATTACCAAACAGTGTCTGCATACAGGACAAGCATTGACTTTCCGCAAATGCCTGAGTTACCACTGCCCTAGAGACACTGAATCCAAATGTTCTAAAACAAGGGAATTCTAACAGTGTTATGTCTCACATAATGTCATAATGTATCTGACATCCCAGTGTATTCTACCTAATGCCAACTTCCCCCAAGAAGTCTGCAAAAGGCACATCTTCAACTAGACAACTTTCTGCCTACAATTTCATACTCAAGTCACTTCCGTAGGAATGATTTAAGATACTAGGTGGTGATATAATGATTCCCATTACCAGCTCAGAAAAACCAGACTAACTGCTTTTTACCAACATGGTAGTTTCTTCAATGGTTTGTCAATACAATGATAAGAACTTTCTCTTAAAAATTAGCTGTAAGCAGATGGTTCTGTTATCTGTCTTAGAGGCATATACAAAATATTCTGACAACTATTTTCCTGTTTTATAGTGTACGCATCATGCACATGAAAGTCATAAAATTTCCTTTATAACAAATAGTGTCTTTCAGTATTAAGATTTATGATTGTTGTATTGAAGATCGCCAACATTTTTCTTCTTAGTCTAAGAAGGAAATATTCAGACAGAGAAAACTGGATAGCTCCCTTTAAGTCCCAAATCATCCATCACAGCAAAACCCTTTTACACTTTAAGTCTGCACCTATGACCCCACGTCCATGAAAATTTTGAGGCAGGTTTTTAATTATATGCCAGGCAAAAATTCATTCTTCTTTTCTCAAGATTTCCTTCTTCCAAAGGCCTTATCAAGAGCCCAGTATAATCAGAAACTCACACTTAAGAGATTTAGGAAGAATAAATTTTAAAAAGACTTTGAAGGAAAGGCAATCATAAAAGCCACTGCATACTATATAGAATGAGCACTGAACTTTGACAAAATCTGAATAATACAACTTTACATAAGTCATTTAACCTTCCCAGCACTGGGCTCCATTCCTGAAAAAACTAGGAGTTTTCTATTAAACTTAAATAATATGGTATTTGCAAACTCCCAACATGTCTGGCATATAGTAGCCATTCAACAAATAGTTAATACCAGCAGCATCATTTATCACTTACCATGTCTCCAGGAAAGAGTGCAATAACAAAACAGGATAAACACATTACATATTTGGTGCTTTGAATATTAGTTCTAACTTTTACTTTGAACATAAAGAAAGCACTTAGCCATCTAGGCTTTTTGCTGAAATCAGGGGCCACTGACACTCTACCTGCTTCCTAAATGAATTGATGGAAAAGAAAATCAAGTATATCAAATTTAAAATAATTTTGAATTTTTTAAAGTAAAATATTTAAACAAATACATTCATTCTGTGTTAACAAAAGGCACCACAGTAATAGTATGACAAGTAACATATTCCATTTTCTAGAAATACAAGTAGGTAAAGATGATAACTAGTGTAAAAATTATTCAGACTAAAGAAACAGTAAATTTTAATGTGGTATTTTCCTATACAACTAGAGTATATAGGCACCAAGAACAAATCCTATATTACTGCTTTTTTAAAAAATATATGCAAGATACAAGCTATTATTAATAAATTATTCTGACTGAATAATCATACAGTGATAATGTCTTAAAAAGTTGCTTTATATTCTTCAATATATCTTATTTTGCAAAGATAATTTATATATATTTAGAGGTCAGAATCAGCCAGTCATAGTTTCCAACATTACAACATCAGAACTGATTTGTCAGCTAGGGATTCACTACAGTATAACTTACTCCGATCGCCAAATTGAAGTGTGCCAGGTGTGTGGACAATATGGAGATCTCTTACAAAATGCAAAATCAAGAGGAAAAAAATGTTCTTACAAAATTCTGATATAACCACCCTTCTATCTATATTCTGAAGGAGAAGAAGAGATTATCTCTCCATAAATAACAAATAGGTGGCAAGACTAAGAATGAGTTCTGAAATAGAGTAATAATAGTTAGGAAGATCATTATCTATGCAGATGAATATGCTTATTATAATTCCACCGATTACATAGGGACCATGCCTTGATTTTATGCTTTGTTTTCACAGTAACTACCAACCAAAATAGTTGCAGTGAAAAACACAAAGAAAAAAATTTAAGACCAGCCTACAACATTTTTAGGTGTCACAAAGTAAGGAATTCTTGAAAAAGGATGAGATAATATATGAAAAAGCTGGAATATCATCTGGGCAGATCTATTTTGCAAGAATTAAAGTAGCAGTCAAGAGAAATTATGCTAGGTCTTCTAGGAAGAGATTCTCAATGCATATAAGTAATAAAAATATATTATCAATAACCTCTGACTACAAGACTCCATAAGTAAAATTATAAGGACATAAATAATTTAACAAGTTTATGCCACATAATAATTTATGCAACAATAAAGTCATTTCATTATAAGATTATATAAGATGATCAATATATACTTAGGCAATGAATAAAACACTCCACTAGGAGTTTTATCAGTATACCTTTATAACACAGGCCCAAAAGTTATACTCATTACCCGCAGGGTACAATCGAGATGGAAAAAAAAAATGTGCAAAATGATGTAAAAATAAACTTTTGTAATAATTAAAAAAAAAAAGTTATACTCATTAATTAAAATATGGAACTTGGGGCCCTCCCTGGTGGTGCAGCGGGTTAAAGCACAGCACTGAGAATCTAAAGCCACTTCCGCATGAATTTGATTCCTGCCTGCCCCGGAGGAGACCACACGGCATGGCAGACCTCTCCTGACCCGCCCGCTGCTCCCCTCAGTGTACTTCGTTGATCTGCCTGTTCTGCTCCCCACTCTGTCTCTGGTGAAGCCTCTCACAGCACCTGCACCTCTGGCCTGTACCCCAGCTCTGTATGCATAAATAAATAAATCTTTTTTAAAAAAAAATGGAACTTACTAGAAGTGAGATAAAAAATCACTATAAGTGAGAGCCAAAAGTCCAATTAAAGGTTATAAAAAGAATGCTGGGAATGTCTGAATATCAACAATATTAACCTTTCAATATTAAATCATTTTTCCACAAAAACTTTAATTTATTCTATTATAGTCAAATACCTACTTATCTACCACCCTCCTTTAGGTGGTATGATCAAAATTATTTAGTGCCTAGCAGTGACAAAAACAGGTTGCAAGTCAAGTACACCCATGCTCACAAGGAAGAACTCACTTTAAAACTGATGGAGTATAAAAGCCATAATACCATGGTTGCAATGTGTACATGGAGCACACTAATACTGGTTTCTAAACACCATTCTACAATAAAAGGAACCAGGATCTTTGAAGAAGTGATTGATTCTAAGGTTAGGCCAATAAGAAAAAAATACAAGACCAGCCTACAACATTCGGAGGTGTCACAAAGTAAAGAATTCTTGAAAAGGGATGAGATCATGTATTTAAAAAACAGTAAGACAATCTGTAGAAATTCCCAAATGGCCCAAAATGGCCAAAACTGGAACACTATGACCAGCAAAATAAATAATGGTAGTATTAGATTATAGCACACAGACTAAATTAACTATTCGTGAATGCACAAACACACACAGGCAGCTCTTCCTTACATGAAAATTCCAATAAGCAAATAAATGTACAAAGAATAAATGAAAAAATAAAATCATAAATAACATAAATAAAATAAAATCACTGTAGCAAAAGCTACCAACAGATGCTAACATTAGTTAAGTGAAAACTTGATGAGAAAAAGGGTATTTACATACTCTAAGTATTTCTCCGAAGATAATTATTAATTGAAAAATGAAATAGACAAACATCAAAAGGAATAAGTCACTTTACAGTAGACAAACCCAAGAGACACTAATTGAATCAAGTGATCGAGGTTATATCATTTGTATTTAAAAAAAAAAAATAACACCAAGTAACCATTGGACAAAAGGACACATTGTCACTTCTGTGATATTCTTCCCCCCAAAATGCATACCCTCATAGTTAGCATTAACAAATATTGGAAAGAATCAAATTCTCTGTCATTTAACAAAATAACTAGTTATGTGTTGTTCAAAAGTATCAACATAATGCAAGATAACAGACTGACAATATTCCCACCTTGTAGGAGTCTAAAAAGACAGAACTAAATACAAAGTGGATCCTGGAACAGAAGAGGTACATTAGCAGAAAACTAAAAGCTAATAAGGTTTGCAGTTCAGCTAAATGTATCATAACAATTTTAATATGCTAACTCTGGTGCTGTGTATCTTAAGATGCCAGCATTAGAGAAAACTGGCTGAAAGGTATATGTGAACTCTGCAGAATTCTTGCAACTTTTTCCTAAGACAAAAATTATTTCCCGTAAAAAGCTCTATTTATAGGAGGAATATAGGGGAACCAATTAAAGCATCAGGGGAAAAATAATAACAATACAAAACACAACACAGCACACAATTATAAATCAGAAACATCCTGTAGGGGAGCCTGAGGAGAGGGGTTGAAAGGAGCGGTGGAGGACCACAGGGGACGGTGATGATGGTGCACGGGTGAACTGAAGGAGGAAATTCTTTGGGGACTACACTTAACCTTGAGAAGGGGAGAAAAGCAAACATTGTTTAAAAATGAACAATGATGGCCCTCCCTGGTGGTGCAATGGGTTAGGATGCAGCACTGCAAGCTGGCCACAGCCACTTCAGTGTGAGTTCAATTCCCGCCCAGGAAGTGACTCATATGGTGCAGCAGACCTCTCCTGACCCACCTGCTGCTCCCCTCAGCAGTGTACTTCATCAGTCTGCCTGTTCTGCTCCCCACTCTGTCTCTGATGAAGCCTCTCATCGCCCCTGCACTTCTGGCCTATACCCCAGTTCTGTATGAATAAATAAATAAATCTTTTTAAAAAATTAAAAATTAACAATAATGTAAAATACATATATATGTTAATTAAAAAATAAAATTTTTTAAAAATGATGAAAGAGAAAAGCAACTGCATTATCCTTATATCTCACTTCTGGTTGACTTTTTCTTCTTTGGGTATTTTATAAAAGCAACTCCCTCTGCTTTACTTGTTAACCATGGACAAACAGAGAAAGGTGAATCCTGAAACTCAGATACATAGAACATCACAGTGACCTTCCCCCGGAATGACTACCTTTTGGAATTTAGCTAAACTTATCAATTAGTAGTGAACCAAATATAGTTTTTAAACTTGAGAGCAATATTAGCAAATTCCCAAACTGGTCTCTCTTGGACGGTGCCAAAGAAGAGAACACTGGGTGTTCACAAAATCTTTAAACAAGCATAAGATCTTTTGGCATTAAATCTAAGCTATTTAAAAGTGACTGCCAGCAATGGGTGAGGTGATAATGAAAGATATGTTAGGAGTGGGGTGGGTATACAGAACGAAAAGTCCAAGAACTGTGTATGCTGCTTTGTCAGTTAACAATACTAAGTTGAACTAACAATGCATTTAAAAGCACCCCATTTACATAGCCCTTATGCATACGTGAAAGCATTTTCTTACATTCTGTTGATTATTATATTACCACATTGTATGACTAGACTTACTTACCACCTCTTTGTCACAATAATTTTATTACTGCAGTGATTTTGTGTGATATTGGGTAGAATCTATAACCATAATCAGTAGGCAATTATAAAAAAACACAAGATTTCTTAATGTCTCAAAGGTAAGGTGTGTATTTTTTTTGTCTCAGCAGTTCTATGTATAGGAGGCTACCTTAAAGAAAAACTACCAAAGTATACACTGATATAGGCACAAGATTGTTAACTGCTGCATTGTTTCAAAAGGAAAAAAACTGAGAACATCATTTGTTCATTCAAAGAAAACCCCTATAGTACATCTGTGCAATAGGATATACCTCTATATCATTAAGAGAAAGTATGCAAATCTACCTTTACTGATATAGAAAGATACTAATTAAGTAAAAATAATAACTTAAAATGCTGAAAAAGCATATTGTGATTCTACACAGAGTACATTTATACAAAATGCATGGAAAGATACTAATAACCTATAATTAAGTAAAAATAATAAGTTAAAATGCTGAAAAAGTATATTGTGATTCTACACAAAGGAAGAGAGTACATTTATACAAAAATGCATAGACAATATATGGAAGGATATTTATCAAACTTAACAGGGAGCTACTCTAAGGAATAGCTGAAGGGATACTGCAGTTTTTACAGTATTTCTTTTAATAAACAGCAGAGGCAGGTTTTTTTTTTAATTTAAAAATAAAAATAAAGGATACTCAGTTATATTTCTATACAAAAAGAATGATTAACTTGAAAAGGAAACTTTAAAGAATTCTACTTACAACTGTATCAAGAGTAAAAAAGCTAAGAATATATTTAATGAAGAGGCAAGAGGCTTTAACAGTGAAAAATACAAACGTTGCAGAAAAAATTAAGACCTGAATAAATGGGGTCATAGGCATAACACATAGACCAAGGAAATAGGAGAAAGTCCAGAAATGAACACTGACCTACACAACCAACGGATTTTTAAGAAGGATTACAAAGACCATTCAACGGGGAAAGATAGTCTCTTCAATAAATAGTTCTGAGACAGCATGATATGCACATACAAAAAGAATGCAGTTGGACCCCTGCCTCACACCACATGAAAATTAACTCAAAATAGATTAACAAACTATAAGTAAAAAAGCCATAAAACTAGACCACTCTGCTTCCATGGCTCTTCACAGGACCTGGAAAGACTCTTGAACAATACTTGTTGATCTGGTATAAGAGTTGTTTGTTACCATTTACCAAATTATAAAAATTCATAGTTCTATTCTCTCAGCACAGACTTCATGAGTAATTTATCTGGATGTACCCCCTTAAGAGTAGTAGGATGGCAGTTTATTCTTTGGATTCTTGTTCTTTTGGTGGTGCATTTTCTGGGCTCCCACAGGACCATTATGGTCTCCCACTTCAGAATCCTTTCATACGAATAGAAATCCCACCTGAAAAAGCACTGACCTTTTAGCAATTTATTTTCTGGGTCACATAAATTAACCCTTAGTCAACCCTTCTCTGAAAAATTACCAACCATAGTATTTTGAGTTATTTGGTTTGGTGATTCCAATTCGATGATTAGCAAACAAACAAGGGAACTTTAATCAAGGGGTAACTTTTCCAAATTCCCTAAGATCAAATTACTTCTGTAATAACAAAGGCTGACATGAAGATGTCTTTATTCTCTGGAGTAATTAGATCATCATCAATAAAATGTGACTAAGTCAAAAGAATTTGTGTTATATGTTAGAAGTTGAAAAAGACAGGACAAGGTATCCCAACTCTCCAGATTTTTATGTTCGATTTTAAAAAAATTTCCTTTAACTATACTAATATTATAAAAATTCTAGGAACTAAGCTATATCCCAGTCAATATTTTTGAACATTCAGAAATATCTATATTGTTGACCTAAGTTTGAAAACACTTATGAATTCTCCATTTCTGTTCATTTAATTGGCTCTTAAGATATTTTACAAAATATAAACAATCTCAAGCTGACTAAATATTTATGATTTTAGAGTGTTTTTGCTTCATTTTAATCCTTGGGCTGGTTTCCATCATTTCATCATGAGTTCTGAAATGAGAACTCTATGTTAAGGAGGATTTAGAGATTTACAAAGTCAAAAAGAAATCATAACTCCTACATTTTTAATCATCCATCCTTCTACTGTATGACTTACCCCATAATTCCCACAAGAAAATGAAGAAAGTTTTGAAGAACGAGTTATTCTCAATGTAAATCTCCAGCCAGCCTCTGTCAATCACGTTAGCCTTTTCCCCTGGTTAGCCTTTCTCCACCTCCTGCCTGAAACCTACACTACTATTTAATTGCTTTGTGACTTCACATTTTATTAAGAGGCAGAAAAACATAAAGAGCTAAAACAAGGAGATAGGTCCATTGCCATAAATTGCCCCTTTAAGCAATGAAACTTGCCTCTCTGGTGTAATAAGGTGAGCTCTGTGAAAAACCTGGCAAGTGCAATTCTGCATAACTTCAGAGCCCCCATCACTTACAGAGACCCTTACGATTTTCTGGACCACAGGGCTATAGATCAGAAGCTGGGCAGTCAACTGCATGCTTCCTAGTGCCAGCGTGAAGGGCATAGCCTGGTGAGTCACTGTGCTCTCCACCCTACCACCTTACTCCACCTCAAATTTACCTTCTATTCTCATGGGCAAAAAAAAAAAAAAAAAAAAAAGCAGAAGAGAATGATTAGAGAGAAAGTCATGAAAAATGTTTTGACTTGACAACACCCCATCTGCCATCCCTTTCCCCCACGAAATCAGATACTTGTCATAATCCAGTGAAAGTATTAAATGTATTAAATGTTTACTCTCATGAACTTGGATGAAATTTCTCCTCTCCTATTCTACAGGCTTTGCTCTTAAGTTCCCATTTTCTTCCTCTGTAGTGAGGTGGAATTCATTATCAGATTATACCACATTCCTGAATTTGCCTGAGTCCCTGCCCTCTGGAAGATTACCTCCAGTGATTGGCACAGACTACCTGGTCTCGGTATTTAAGCTCTGGGAAAATATCAATTAGTAACTTCTCTAAGATGCTGCCAGCCAGAAAACAAAGGCTTCAAGTGCTTTTAAAGCCTATTGAGGTGTATAAGAAAGTGGGGTTTACTATAGTTTATAAAACTGTATTGCATATTCGAAAGTAGCTAGGAGGTAAATCTTCAAAGCCCTCAATTTTTTTTCTAGCTATGTGAGATAACGGGTGTCAACTAGACTTATTTCGGTCATCATTTTGAAATTATGCAAACTACATTGTGTACATTCAAAACTAACATTATATGTAATCATTCCTAATAGAAAGTGAGTTTAGGAGACTTTTCAGAAAAAAGCACTCAAGTATATGAGTGTGTAAGTGTGCTGTGCAGCTCAGCTATATGTACAAGTATAAAAATGTCTGGAAGGATATACAATAAACTCAAAGTGGCCATATCAATAGCTGGGACCAGAGGTAGAATGCAAGAGTCAATTAGTTCTCTGAGTATATGTTTTATGGTTTGAATTTATGAAATGAGCATGTATTATTTTCATAATTTGTTAAAAGTTCTGTCATCGAACGTAACTTTAAAACTTAAAATATAGGCCCTCCTTTGTGGCACAGTGGGTTAAAGCACAGCACTAAGAAGCTAAAGCCACTTCAGCATCAGTTCGATTCCTGGAGGTGACCATATAGTGGGGCAGACTTCTCCTGACTCACCCACTGCCCCCCTCAGGAGTGTACTTTATTGATCTGCCTGTTCTCTCCCCACTCTGTCTCTGGTGAATCCTTCTCACCACCCCTGTACCTCTGGACTGTACCCCAGTTCTGTATGCATACATAAGTATTTTTTAAAAAAGATTTATTTATTTATGCATACAGAACTGGGGTACAGGCCAGAATTGCAGGGGCGGTGAGAGG
>NW_004567107.1:39653978-39664376 GCF_000260355.1 Condylura cristata | reverse complement strand
TCACCGCCCCTGAGCCTCTGGCCTGTACCCCAGTTCTGTATGTACAAATAAATAAATCTTTAATATATATATAAAGAAATTTAGTTCTATGTTTCCAAACCAGGAACTCGCATTTAAGGTCTATCAGACTATTTCGTTCTTCACTTTAAGCTGAGAGGTGACTAAGATCAAGTAATTTAGAGATTGGAATGTTGAAATTTCCCAGTTTCACTAGTTTTAACATTATGAGAGATAAAAGATCTAAAGTGACACTGTCTAAAATCCCTAGCAGGTTTAGTACCAGAACATAAGAGGCCTGATGAGCAAGTCCCTCAGTCAGTAGCACTGCATCTTCCTTTCTTTTGGAAGCTTGGCTGCCACAGCAGACCGTAGGAGCGCCTTTCCTAGAACTGAGCCTTAGGCTCACGGGGATTGGGCTCAAGTGGATGAGCACTTTCTGCATTTTTTTTGGGGGGGGGCAAATGGACAACACAAGAGATGAAAAGCAAGCAAACAAAAAACCTATCTCAGAGTACCCCAAAGGCTGTTCTTTGGAACTCATAAATGTGATAAAATAATATATAAATAATAAAATTAAATTAAAATGCCCTAAGAGAAAACAAAAATTCACAACTAGTTACTCATTTGGGGAAAAAATAATTTTCATTTATATCTCAAAATATACTGCAAACCAAATTTCACAGAGATGCAACATTTTAAATATATGAAACAAAACTATGAAATGCTGATATTCATTCATTCATTCTACAAGTATTCTATGCTAAGCCCTAGAAACCTAGCAGGTCACAACACAGACACAACCCTGGTCTATGAAAACACAACCTAGAGATAGCAACATGAAAAAGTGAACAAATAAAAAATAATACTTGATTATTAATTAATGCTCAAAGAGGAAAAAAAGGGATGATGAGATAAAGAATACTAGTGGGGGTGACTACTGCTCAACAGACCACATTCTCACTGAGGTGATTTAAGCAGTAGCCTGAAAGATGAAGACAGTATAACAGTTAAGGATTGATAGGCAATTCTGTGTACTGAATGGTTTTCTAGGAGCTTTACATAAATTAACCCATTTAATCTTCCCCAAACACTGATAGGTCTTATTATGTTGATTCCAATGTTACAGGAGAGGAAGAGAGGAAGTAACTTGCTCAAGGACCCCAAGCTAATTAATGGGGAAGCCAGGTGATACCAAGCAACCTGCTCTGAGTTCTCTCTCAAGAACAATCGCTGGAACAAGGTGTCTGCCATAGAGGTGGGGGGCGGGGGGGGAGGTGTGGAGGGACAATGAGGAAGAGAGGTGGTTGAGAATGACTGAGCATGCGGGCATGCACATGCATATGGAAGTGCATACACATGTATCCCAGCAAAATCCCAGGGGCAGGAAAGACGTCGACATGTTCCATGAATTGAAAGGAGGCCAGTGGGGCTGGAACATAGTGTTCGTGACTGTCAGGGTTGAGGCTGGTGAGCAGGCTAGCCAGCTCATGCTGAGCCTTGCAGGCCATGGTAAAGAGAATGCTCTGGCAAGGCTGTGCCAAGATCCACCCACACTTGAAAGATCCCTCTGCTATGTGAATACTACCAAGGCATTCTTGCTTCCCAGTTAGTCTATACAAAAAGCTAGATAGAAGATTAAGCTACCTAAAATTAAGTTATTTACTTATTTTTAAAAGACTATACAAAATCCAAGGCAAGGGATATATCAATGAAAAATGTATATTTTACAATAAAAATACTCTTGTAGATCAGTAACAAAAAAACAAGCATCATTTTGGAGAAATGGGCAAAGGCTGGAAACAGAAAATTCACACAAGATGAAATATAATGGCTCATAAGCACACGATGAGTGTTCATTTGTCCCAAAACAAACAAAAACAAACAAACATGTCCTACAAAAGGAGATGAGGTAGACAAACTGCTGTTTGGCCATATAATGAATACTTTTTCCTACAGGGGAAAATAAAACATTTTGTTATGGAAAAAATGTAAAACATAATTCATTGGTATAGGTTAGTACTTGATGATTCAAGACTTGAATGGGTTTACCAGCTTGGGAGACATGGTAATGTAATATGACAGAAAACCATGTAATATCGTTGAGGCTCAATTTTCTTATGTGCAAATGGGGTCAAAAAAGTACTATTTCACAGGTTGTATGAATTAATAATTAATATATAAAGAACTTGGCACAGAGCATGTGACAAATGTTACTTACCTACAAAAACCTAGCAAGTGAACACTTTCACCACACACACACTCATACACCAAATAACTTTAACAATGATTACCTCTGGAAGTGAGATGACATATTTTCTTCTTTAAAATGCTCCATATTTTAAAATTTTTCTTTACTTGAATAAAGCCAGTGGTATATTAAGGTAATTCCTTTTTTACAAATAGTCCTAATAATACTGCTTTCACTCTATTAAATTTCTCTATATAATTCAGCCTCTGCATATTGTTCTTATGGAAATAGGGTATACCTTTATTGATTTAATCTGAAGGGTAATACATTTTCATCTTTCTCAGAGTCAAACAGCTTGCTCATATTTCATCCTACAAAAGTCTTTTCTGCACTCTTATACATTTGCAGATTAAGAAAATTCTGAAGGGATTACTAGAGCATAAAAGATGGGGGAAGAATGGATTAATGTTTCTAAAAAAGCAAAGTGAAAGGAGACAGACAACTTCATGATAGTTATAAAAAAAAAAGAGCATATCTTACCTCAGTTATGTAAGACCAGAAATTCCTGCAATAAATATCTCAACTCCACGGACAATTTACTAGTGTGGTCAAAAGATGGAAGTAATTCAATATTTCAACAGTCCATCCAGTATGGTGACAAGCATTCTGAAAGAAAAAGAATCTCGTTGAGGGAAATGTGATAAAGCAATATTCCTTTCGAGGTTTGAGACCTATAGGAAAGGGGAGTCAAGTATTAGAGTTGACTATACAGTTTAGAAATCAAAGCATCGTTGTCCTGTTGGGGGCAGAAGGAGCAGGTCAGAAGGAACCTAAGACACCATGCAAACATGAGTCGCCTTTGCCTCAGGTAAAAACAAGCTGCTTGCTCTGGAAGTAAGTCACCATTATTCAAAGTTAAGGACTGGTTCCCACTTTCTTTCACCTTCAGTTAGGTTACTGTTTTCCATCTATTTGTCAACATATACTACATCAGCTCATGAAAAACCAGCTCACTGATTTGTACATTTTGATACCTCTGCCATTTCAGACTCAGACTGCTCCATAACAAATGTATGAACTTTCTCTTAAACCTAGACCCACTGAGGACTTTTCTCTGTGCAGCAGCTCCCTAGGACTAAAACCTAGGGGTTGTTTTCACATTGTCCCTCTCCATCCTACACCCAAGATGAGTCATCGCCACTTGCCCTGATCTGCTGCTCCCTAACTGACTGCTCACTCCTCTGTCAATGCTATTGTTTGGCAACCCTACCTTTCTGTCAGTAACAGTCTCTCTATCTAACCTGGCCTCTCTCTGCAGAGCATCACCTATCCACTTTCATCCTATCATGTGTGCAACCCTGAGTAGTCCTCTATTGCCTGAGTCTAGGTTTTCTTAACAGTAAAATCAAGAGCTAATTTAATATTCTCTATCCTCCTTTGTGCTTCAGAACCAGATGTCCCTGAGCTTGAATCCTGGCCCAGGCACTCTGTAGAACTTAGAGTTCATCAAAACTCATTTTGCTATATATATAGAATGGGCATAATATTATCTTCCCCCAGGCTTCTATAAGAATAACAAAGATGAGGGCCCTCTCTGGTAGCACAGTAGGTTAAAGCACAGCACTGAGAAGCTAAAGCCTCTTCAGCATGAGTTCAATCCCTGCCCTGGAGGTGATCCACATGGCACAGCAGACCTCTCCTGACCCGCCTGCTGCTCCCCTCAGCAGTGTACTTTGTCAGTCGGCCTGTTTTGCTCCTCACTCTGTCTCTGGGGAATCCTCTCACTATCCCTGCATCTCTGGACTGTACCCCAATTCCATATGCATAAATAAATATTTTTTTAAAAAAGAATAACAAACATGGGCTTTAGTGTCTGACATATAGCAGGTGCCCAACAAGTATCACTCACTCCCACCTCACTGTACAGGTTATGTATCCTCTACCTTTAAAGTTCTGTTCTAACTTTCAAATCTGACAAACTCTTATGTCCATATCTATTGTCATAATTTCCTCTTTCATTAAAGATAAATTCTGCAGCTGCATTTCAGATTCTTCAATACTAGAGTTCTACTTAAATTTTCAATAAATTTCAAATTTCAATGAATTTTCAATATTCAATATTCAATTTTCAATAAATGTGTTCTATTGTAATTAAACACATTTAAAAATAAATTCCAAAATTATATCTGACTTTTGCACCTATTGTTCCCATACAAGACATACTTATCTCCTCTATAACAGCCCACCTTGACAGTCTAGGGTCTGTGGATATCCACCTTTCAGACAATATGATCTTCATACAATGTTTGTATAGTATTAGCCACTGTTTTGTGCACCTTGAACTTGTCTGTCCAGCTGTAAGGGGACTATACTCATATTTTAAGTTATTTTTAAACTTAAATGTGGGCCATGTTAAGACTTTTTAAAAACCCACAGTTTAAGTTCGGCACTGCAAGTACTTTTTGAAATTTATAAGACCTTGTGCCTTGAGGTCGAGTCTTTTATTAATTCCACCACTTTTATTTGTATGGAAAGGTTCACATAGGTGTGTTCATTCCAACATCAATGAGTAGACCATTCATAGATCATTTGGAGGCCTGCTCCTGAAGTTAGATATGATTCTAAGTAAGCCTAATGTCACTGACTTCATGTCAAAATGAACTGTTCTAATCTTAAACACCATTTTATATCCAACAAAGATGATTCATAGTGGGGAAAGATCATTGCTTGCTAAATTGTTACCTGAGAAAAAGATGATGGTTCAGTCACCAGGTCTTGAGAAGGGAAAGAATGGAGGGTGACAGGGAGAGAGAATCAAGGAAGGAGATCTCTAGTGGGAGGTTACAGGGGTAGGAAAGTACCCATTTAGGTGGGGAGGGACATGTGCCCAATGACAGTGGTGTCACATGCTGTGGATGAGGATCAAAAGATATCCCTGAGCCCTCCCTGGTGGCGCAGTGGGTTAAAGCACTGCACTAAGAAGCTTAAGCCACTTCCACATGAGTTTGATTCCCACCCGCCCCGAGGTGATCCACATGGTGCGGCAGACCTCTCCTGACCCGCCCGCTGCTCCCCTCAGCAGTGTACTTCGTCGATCTGCCTGTTCTGCTCCCCACTCTGTCTCTGGTGAATCCTCTCACCCTCCACATCTCTGGCCTGTACCCCAGTTCTGTACAAATAAATAAATAAATCTTTAAAAAAAAAAAAAAAGATATCCCTGAGTTTAACAAAGAGTAAGGAGGGCAATTTTCCACAGGACTGATAGAAGATACGGACTGCAGAGGCTTGAGGAGAAACTGGAGGGCAAACAGAGACAAGCAGAGACTAGTCAAGAACTTTGGTTATTAATAAAAATTTGTGCTGGTCATTTCTGACTTTGAAGTTTACCTGACTTACTCTAATAAAAACATCTCACCTAATGCTCTTTCTCTTGCTCCTCCCCTCTACCTAGGAGTTCTACTACAAAATAATGGGCTGGAAACCCCTCCACAGCTCCTCTGACATCAGAGAAATTGCTTTGGTTCTCCAAGAAACTTTGAGAACTATTCAACTGCTACAGGCCACCTAATCTAAATATCTAAATTATAGTTTCTTGCTTTAGAAAAATGACAGTTGCTCATTTAACAGACACCAAAATATACCTGCTCAACAGAGCAAGTGCCTTTGGGTCACCTGTATAATTTATGCTGAATTTTCAAAAAGATAACTTCAAATACTTTTTCTTCCTTAAAAGTAGTGTTTGCTCTTTAAGTTTACATCAAACAAGAATAAAGAAAAAACTATAAGCACTTGTTGATACTCCTATTTTGGTAGCATACACATTAAACATAACACATAAAACATCAAACATAACATTAAACATAAAATGCAGGCCCTCCCTGGTGGCGCAGCGGGTTAAAGCACAGCACTGAGAAGCTAAAGCCACTTCTGCATGAGTTCAATTCCCGCCTGCCCCGGAGGTGACCACATGGTGTGGCAGACCTCTCCTGACCCGCCCGCTGCTCCCCTCAGCAGTGTACTTGTTGATCTGCCTGTTCTGCTCCTCACTCTGTCTCTGGTGAATCCTCTCACCCTCTGCATCTCTGGTCTATACCCCAGTTCTGTACGAATAAATAATAAAATAAATTTTAAAAAAAAAAAAAACATAAAATGCAAATAGATTGCATATATAATTTCCATGGAAGAGAATCATATAGCATTATTATAAGCTGTTTTTTCCTATTTATTCTTATGGAAGTATTATGCCATTTAATAGCCTTCTATTCCTTTATTTTTAATAACTATATAATAATCCATTTTAAGAAATTTAAATGACTTAATTTTTGATTATATAACTAGGCTAAGATATAGACTAGGGGTAAAATCAGGGATAAAGTGCATGAAAAACATACGCCTTTGGGATCATGCTTAGTGAAATAAGCCAGAAAGAAAAAGAAAAATACTGATGTTTTCACTCATAGAAGGAGCATAAAGGACTTGGGACAGGGGAGATAATAATAATGAACACCTATATACATGACATTTTACAGGGCTGGAGTGGGGAATGGGATCAAAAATGGGTGGGGGGGAAGTGCACTGGATTATGGTGATGACACCCTTGTGATTTGGTGATGGGAAGCTCACAGGGATTACAACTGAGATGGAAAGGGCACAAAATGATGTAAAAATAAACTATTATATTAAAAAAATATGTTTTTGATGTTGTTGATAATCTGCCCACAGAATAACTGACCCACTTGGATGTTATGAGTGGTACCCTCCTCCACATTCTCTCTAAAACTGGCTAGAACTATCTTTTTTAATTATCCAATTTAGGGGCCTAAATTCATTTCCATTATATCTTTGAGCTCAAACTTTTTATTTCTATCTTTCAACACTTCTAGTTCGGGTTCTTTATTTTTCTGCCAGTGTTCATCTTATTGATATAGTATCTCTTCCTCTATCAAAGATATGGTTAACTTATATCATAGTAATGGAGAGATGTTATTTTAATTGGGAACATTTGGCTATCAGGATTAAAATCAGTTATGCCAGAAGGAATTCTTACAAGGATACTAGTTAAATCAATTTTATCTCAGGTGTTGTAAAAGGTCTCTCAATTTTTATGTGTAAAATAGAAACATCTCTTGTTTACCACATAATTCTTTGTTTAATGGACAAGGAAAAATACAGGTAAAGACTTGAGTGAAAGTAACAACTGCTAAAACAAATAAATGTAAAATTACTTTTACTTGCTAAGCACTTATTAAGATGCCTTGTTTGTTCAGTTCTTACAATGAGGTGCTATCATTCCTGTTTTACAGATAAAATGTAACAGGCACCCATAATTAGTAAAGTTACAATTAGGTTTTGATTTTACAAATGAGCATTTAGTGATCTTTTATTTGTTTTCAAATTTTAAAATAAACTACTTTATGTTGTATTGATCTTTTTAAAAGTACGTGTTTACAAAATTATTCTCAGCTGTTTTTTAGTACCATTTCTTCACTTCCACATGAGTTCGATCCCCGCCTGTCCCGGAGGAGCTCCACATGGAGCGGCAGACTTCTCCTGACCCGCCCACTGCTCCCCTCAGCAGTGTTCTTAGTCGATCTGCCTGTTCTGCCCTTCGCTCTGTCCCTGGTAAATTCTCTCACCCTCCGCATCTCTGATCTGTACCCCAGTTCTGTATAAATAAATAAATCTTAAAAAAAAAGTAATTACAGAAACTATTCCAATTTCTCCACTAACAGAAAAAAGTTACTAGTTCTTAGGCCATCTGTGCTTTTAAGTTTCACCAAGTACACACCTCTACCCGCTGCTTTAGGATCTATCTTTACTACTAAGGAACATTCCAGTACAGATTTCTGTGTAGGAGCCAAAGCCACTTGATTAGTCATTACAAACAATCCCATAATGGACACTTGATTTTCTAACATTCCAATATCCTTAAAGGTTCTTCAGTTGTTTATATGTTAGTGATGCTTGTAGTAACAAAACACACTTGAACCTATGCTTTTGTCAGGGGTGAAGCAGCCCTGTGCTGTATAAATATTGTATGTGCAGCTTGTGCTGAAATTCTAGATGAGGAGGCACTCACCAATCCTCTGTAGTATCCTGGCTGCCCAAAATAGCACATTTTTATTAATGCTGTGTGAAAGTTTTGCTATCTTCCATAAGATTCCTCTTGATTTAATTTTAAATACGTCCCCCCCATTTACTTTTTTTTAAAGATTTATTTGTTTATTCATACAGAACTGGGGTACAGGCCAGAGATGCGGAGGGTAAGAGCATTCACCAGAAACAGAGCAGGGAGCAGAACAGGAAGATCGACGAAGTACACTGCTGAGGGGGGCAGCAGATCAGGAGTGGTCTGCTGAGCCATGTGGATCACCTCCTGGGCAGGAGGGGATTGAACTCATGTAGAAGTGGCTTAAGCTTCTTAGTGCTGTGCTTTAACCTGCTGCACCACCAGGGAGGGCCCTATTTTATTTTTTTTAATGCGTTAGTTGTACTGTGGGCAAGGCAGCACCTGAAATACAAAGGATGGCAGCTGATCATTGAAACAAGTTGCCCTCATAATAAGTCCCGTCACTGAGAATTCTGTGGACAAAACTGCAGGGTGTATCAGCCAGGTAAGCAACTTTCTCTGCAAGAATATTAATAGAAATTATAAAAATAAATAAATAAATAAATAGTCCATGGCTAGAAAGGGGAAAAAGGAAACTGCTTTTTTTTTTTTAAACCTTTCTTTGGTAAACTCACTGAAGATGTATAGAAAATGCTAAGGAATCTGAAGACTATTCTTCTGGAATACTGGAATAAAAGGTCTCAAATTGGCTCTGCAAATAGCCAAATAACATTATATGCTTCAAACCTTTGTCAGATATATGGCATGAAAATATTTTTTTTTCCCATTCTGTAGGTTACCTTTTTGTCTTTGTGATGGTTTCTTTTGAAGTACAAAAGCTTTAATTTGATATAGTCCCACCTTTTGTTTTTTTTTCTTGCTGTTGGGGTTGCATTTCCAATTGTATCTTTATGGTAGGTTGTGTAGTGTGTCCCCTATATTTTTAAATACTTTATGGTTTTGGTTTTTATGTCCAAATCTTTAATCCATTTGGATTGGTCTTGTTTGTATGTGGCTATCCATGTTTCCTAGCACCATTTATTAAAAAGGTTATCTTTTCTGCAGGATCAAATTTCGTTGTTGAAGCTTAACTGTCCATATTTATATGGATTTGTCTCTGGGCTTTCAATTCTGTTCCACTGGTCTAAGCTTATGTTTTTGTTCCAATACCATGGTGTTTTGATTGCGGTTGCTATGTAATATTATTTGAATTTAGGAAATGTGATGCCTCCTTTTTTCTTCTTTACTCTCAAGATTATTTCAGCTATTTGGGGCCTTTTGTGAGTCCATGCATATTTGATAATTGTTCTATTTCCTGAAAAAATGTCATTGGTATCCAGGGGAAAAATAGTAAAATGAACAACTATATACCAGAGACATTTTACGAGGGGTGGAGTGGGGAATGGGATCAGAAACAGAGAGGTGGGGGGGAGTGGTGGGACGAAGTGCACTGGACTATGGTGATGGCACACGGGTGATTGGCACATGCGTAATCCCTATGGGAAGTCCACAGGGATCACAACTGAGATGGAAAAAGGCACAAAATGTGTAAAAATAAACTATTAAAAAAAAGTCATTAGTATTTTGATAGGTATTGAATTAAATCTTTAAATTGTTTGGGTAATATGGCGATTTTAATTATCCTCATTCTTCCAATCCATGAGCACAGGACAATCCCGCCCCGTTCCCCCTTTTAGGTGTCTTTTATTTCCTTTAACAGAGTTGTATAGTTTTCATTTAACAGGTCATCCACCTCCTTCATTAAGTTTATTCCCAGGTATTTTATTCTTTTTGGTGTAATTGTAAATGAAATTATATTCCTTATTTCCCTTTCTTTTGAGATACTGTTCACATATAGAAATGTCACCAATTTTTGTGTACTGATTTTATATCCTGCCTTACTGTATTCAGTTATTACTGCTAGAAGCTTTTTGTTGTTGTAGAGTCTTTTGGTTTCTATAAAAATATTATCATGTCTCTAAGAAAAATCAAAATGGAGGCATTACAATTCCAAACTTCAAGCTGTACTACAAAGCCATAATAATCAAAACTGCATGGTACTGGAATAAGAATAGACATTCAGACCAGTGGATTCGAATAG
>NW_004567107.1:39511866-39652973 GCF_000260355.1 Condylura cristata | reverse complement strand
GCTTAGTGAGATAAGCCAGAAAGAGAAAGAAAAATACCGGATGGTTTCACTCATAGCAGGAGTATAATGGACCAGGCGAGAAAACAACAAAAATAATGAACAACCATATACTAGAGACATTCTGTGGTGGCGATCTGGTGATGGGAAACCCGCGGGGATTACAATCAAGATGGAAAAAAAAAATGTGCAAAATGATGTAAAAATAAACTTTGTAATAAAAATTAAAAAAAAAATTATCATGTCATCTGCAAATGGTGACAGTTTCCCTTCTTTTCCAATTTGAATTAATTTTATGTCCTTTCTTGCCTAACTACTTCAGCGAGGACTTCCAAAACTGTTGAATAACAGTGGTGATAGTGAACATCCCTGTCATGTTCCTGATCTCAGTGGAAATCCTTTCAGCTTTTCACCACTGAGGATTATATTCCTCTGTACATTGTCATGTATAGCTTTTATGGCATTTAGATATATTCTGTGTATCCCCATTTACTGGAAAGTTTTTTTTTTTTAAGATTTATTTATTTATTTATACAGAACTGGGGTACAGGCCAGAGATGTGGAGGGTGAGAGGATTCACCAGGGACAGAGTGGGGAGCAGACAGGCAGATCGATGAAGTACACTGCTGAGGGGAGCAGCGGGCGGGTCAGGAGAGGTCTGCCACGCCATGTGGATCTCCTCCAGGGCAGGTGGGAATCAAACTCATGCGGAAGTGGGTTTAGATTCTCAGTGCTGTGCTTTAACCAGCTGCGCCACCAGGGAGGGCCCTTACTGGAAAGTTTTTATAATAAATAAGTGTGGGATCTTCTCCAATGCCTTTCTAGCAACTATTGATATAAAATCATGTGATATTTGTCTTCCTTGTTGATCTGATGGATGACACTGATTGATTTACATATGTTAATCAATCTGGCATCACTGGGTTAAAACCTACTTGATCATGGGGGGGTAAGTCTTTTGATAATTGCTGTATCTGGTTTGTCAGAATTTTTTTGAGAATTTCTCCATGTACCTTCATCAGATTTTTGTCTATAAGCTTCTGTCTCTCTCTTTTTTTTTTGTATTATCTTTGGTTTTGGGATCAAGGTAATGCTGGCCTCACAGGATATATTGTGGAGTCTTTCTCCTTCAATATTTTTTATTTGAAGAAGAAAGCAGGATAGGTACTAGATCTTTATAGGCTTGATAGAATTCACTGGTGAAATCTTCTGGCCCTTAGCTTTGTTCTTGGGCAGACTTTTGTTGTTTTTTTTTTTTTAAGATTTTACTTTATTTATAGGGTACAGGCCAGAGGTTCAGGGACAGTGAGAGGATTATCAGAAACAGAGTGTGGAGCAGGACGGGCAGATTGACAAAGTACACTGCTGACGGGAGCACCTGTTGGGTTAGGTGCGCCATGTGGATCACCTGGGTGGGGATCAAATTCACACTGAATTGGTCATGGCTTCGTTTAGCAGTGCTCCAACTCACTGCGCCACCAGGAAGGGCCCCATTGGGCAGACTTTTTATTAGTCTTTCTGTTTCAGCACTTATGGTATGACTGTTTAAGCTGTCTGTTTCATCCTAACTCAATCTTGGGAGAATGTCTGAGTCTAAGAATTTGTCCTTATTCTAAATTGTCCAATTTGTTGCATACTTTTATAATAGGTTCTTATGATACTGTGTTACTTCTACAGTATCTGTTGTAATTCTTCCTCTTCATTTCTGATTATATTTATTTTGGTTTTCTCTCTTGTTTCGATAGCAGAAAGAAGGTCTTTAAAGTGAAGTCACAAAACCTCTGGGAATGCAACCAAGGGCACATATACATACATCCAGCCCTGCAGAAGTGGCAGCTGAAGCAATTGCAGAGTAGCAATGGCCACAGTAGGCACTCATAGTGTTAAGGTAGAACATGTGTATCCTTTACACACACAGTGCCACCTTCAAGCCAAGTGCAAACTAATTCCAGGTGATCCAGACATTGCCTTCCCCGGCCCTTCATAGATCATGATCTCTGCAGGGAGATGGGGTATGAAGTGAAAACAACCAAAGCACAGAATATAGCTTTCTGCAAACAAAACAAGAGGTAGTGGTGACTAATGTCACTCCTCAAACCAAGATCCATTATTAAAGACACAGAACCCCCTCCTACCTACACATCACACCAAGGTAAACTAAGGGAACAAACAAAGATAAATCCACAGTGCCTCAATACAAACACATGCTTAAACCGATATGAATAAGGCAATATACATGCCTTATAAAGCATGGAAAGCAAGGAACACCTCAACAAAAGATGAGATAATATGAATCAACAATAAAACTCTAGTGGGGAGGAAGATGGGAAGAACCAGTATAGTTAAATGCAAGAAAGTAGACACCAGCTCATAAAGGACCTAAAATATAGGAATTCAAGTAAAATCCCCATGGTAACCACTAACCAAAAGTCCAGACTTATACCCAAAGCAAAAACAAACAAACAAAACAAAACTAATAGAAATCCAATAGTCATTCAGAAAGAGTAGAAAGGGAAAAAGAAACAACAATGACAAAAATAAAAAATAAAAAACCAAAAAAAAAAATAAAAAAAAATATAAAAAACCAAAATGACTGCTAACTAACAGTTCATATCAATAAGCATCCTAAATGTTACTGGTATGAATTTACCAATAAAAAGACAGAGGCTTTTGAAGCAACTTGGATGGAGCTGGAAAAGATCATGCTTAGTGAGATAAGCCAGAAAGAAAAAGAAAAACACCGGATGGTTTCACTCATAGCAGGAGTATAATAGACCAGGCATATAATAGACCAGAATAATGAACAGCCATGTACAGAGACATTTTGTGGGGTGGAGTGGGGAATGGGATCAAAAACAGATCCTAAAACAACATGTCAACAAAAATATATGAAAATAAAAATTACACGTATCTTCACAGACCACAATTCTATAAAGCTAGAAATTAACCATAAAAGGAATCCTGAAGAACCTAAAGTATGTGCAAACTAAACTCATGTTTTTGAACAACTCTCAAGTCAATGACAAAATCAGAGACTAAACACAATATAGAGACTAGTGAGAATGGAGAGACAAACTACCAGACCCTATGGGATGCTTCAGAAGTGTACTATATAGGAAGTTTATAGCAATATAAGTCCTCATTAAAAAAAAAAAGCCTAAATTCAACTATCTAACTCTGCAGTTGAAGAAACTAGAAAAAAATATAGCAAAAGCACACCAAACTAGTAGAAGGTCAAAATAATTTTTAAAAAATAGAGCAGAAATAAAAGAAATAGAAAACAAAAAGACAGTCAAAAAGATTAGTGAAACCAAGAATTGGTTCTTTTAAAAATTAAACAAAAATTGACAAGTCCTTTCTTTTGTTATCATGTTATCAAGCTAATAATCAGGTGAGCTGGATAAACACTGAATCAGAACTAAGGGAGGCAGACCCAGGATGGGGTGGGGAAGGAAGGTGCAGAGTGGGCTAGGTATATGGTGTGTCTAGGCTCCCTACTAGAAACGGCCATCCCCCATGACTAGCTTTCTTGTCCCAATATTTAAGGGTGACTCCCCTGCCAAATATTACCTCATGAATACTACTTTTCTCAGTTTGTTTGGAGTTTGTCTGAATACTCAATGTCAGCTAACACTACATATATAGGTTCATGCCTATATATAGTCAACCTCTCTTGTTTTAAGCTGCAGACATTTTACTAAATTAAGATAGAATAGTAAAACTAAGAGTTATGAGTGCTCTGTTCTTAATGCCTACCCCATGTACAGTCTTGTCACCCTAAAGGTAAAATTTTTAGCATAGCTTGGGCCTACATTTGAAATGAAAGTTAAATATTATAGAGAAGTGGGAGGAAAAGGTTGCATAGAGTACTGTCAGTTTTCTGACAGAGAACTGGTAATGTCTGAGATAATTTATCCCTTAAACATCCAAATACAGTTTCTTAAGATGGTAAAGAATACTTCAACTTGAAATTGGTATTATTTTCAATTGTCATATTTTTCCTTAAAAACCTGCATCACTGTTGTAGCAATGTATATATCCAGCTGTCTATACATCTGTGTATTATTTTTTTGAAAAATCAATAGTGAGAGATGACCAAGCTGAGATGTGGTCCCAAAGAGAAAGAAAAATAGCATAATGTTTAATTTTTTTAATCTTATGTAGAGATTTCAAAAAAAAATAGCTTTTCTCTTTTAGGATTATTCAATCAGAAATGAAATGTCTGGCTACCATCCATGTATATTATATAGTTAATATACACAATTTTTATCCTTCATAATTTGGCAAAGGCAAAAAAAAAAAATCACACTTGAAAGACTGCCTAGGGATTAAGAGGCACTCAGTCATCCAAAACACACTTGCTTACTTGGTACCTAGATAAAGCAAAGATGATTTTGCATGATACATATAGAGATCAGAAAGTGATATCCTTTCTGATGGGGATACCACTTGCCACAGTTTTGCCTTTAAATGATAAACCCTGGAGGCCATTGCTGGTGGCGCAATGAGTAAGGATGCAGCACTGCCAGCTGGTAGCAGCCACTTCAATGCTAGTTCGATCCCTGGCTCTGGAGTGACCCACATGGCGCAGCAGACCTCTCCTGACCTGCCCGCTGCTTCCCTCAGCAGCACTTTGTTGATCTGCCTACTCTGCTCCCCACTCTGTCTCTAATGAGTCCTTTCACTGTCCCTGCAACTCTAGCTTGTACCCCAGTCCTGTATGTATAGGTAAATAAACCTTTTTGTAAAAATTATAAACCCTGGGATATAAAGCCATAAGTCCTTCAGTGTTTCACTCCTTTCAGTTCCTGTGGAGAAGGTGACCATATCTAGGGGGGGCTAGGGATGAGTTGGCAGGAGAACCCTCAAAGTACTCTGGGATGAGTGTGGGAACAGGGGATGGTCAGCAATTAGCACCCCTGTGTCAGGTGTTTTGGGGGCTGTCATAATGAGCTTCACTGTGCTCTTCCAAATTAAATTTGATGAGAAACATCTTAATTTCCCTACAAAAAATATAATAAAAGGTACCATTAACAAAAACAAACACCTATTCCTTATGCCTAATTGTGAGGTTCTCAAATGTCAGCATGGGCAAAAATCATCTGTGACTTTGTTAAAGGCTGGACTTCAACCTCAGCCTTTCTGATGCAGTAGTTCTGGAGTTGGGGGCTTGAGGGCCTATATTTTAACAAGTCCTCAGTTACTGCTGTTGGGGAAACAGAAGATTCATAGATAGGGCTTTTAAGAATGTAGCCTCTGTTACCCACTGTTTCCGCTTACCTTAGGCAAATAAATACTAACTTTGTGCTTTAGCTACCCACACCTAAGTTGAGAATTCAACCTTTGTAACTTTGTTAAGTCGAGTGGATTACTATGTTTTTTTGTTTTTTTTTTTGAAAATGAAACCAACCAGCAGCTATTGCTTTATCTTGGGAATATTGTCAATTGCTTTAATTGAAATAACATGTGTTACCCTTAGACACTTCCTTCAAAAGGCAAGATCTTAAAAAAAATAAAACTAAACTAAACAAATGTAGCTTTCTGGAAATTCAGGACAACTAAGTTGTAACTGGTTCTTCCTCATTAAAAAACAAACTTCTACTGTGTGTATAAAGACAGAGCAAATACATAATAGGTTTCAGCTCAAAATATATGCACTTTTTAAAAAGGACCAAGTATTTTCACTAAAGAATTACAAGTATAAAGGTCTCTATCCTGTAGGGAAGAGGGTGAACCTGGTGCTCTTGTCAGTATTAACAACCACATAAATGTCATACTTCAATCTAGGGGAAAAAAGAGTGGGGATCAAGGCCTGTTTCCCCAGAGTGCCCTGGTCAGCTGGGTCAAGCAGTACAGTTTGCCAAGGAAATGTTCTCTCAACCTCATTAATTATCAGTGCCCAGACGCTGGTGTTTCAGACAGCTGGCACCCTGCCCACTCATCATGCTACTGCTACTTAGCCTTCATGGAATGTTACACACACATAGCTTCTATCACCTTTCTCAAGAGAGTAATGGGTCTGAGGTGGTTTGTTCAAATATGCGCAGCCAGAGGAGTAAAACCAGGAGATGCTGGTAAAGCAAAGGTGTTTCCGACTTCTGTAGACGAGACATCTGCTTCCACTCTAAAGATGAACACAGATTACCCTGGCACTCAGCCTGGAAGCACTGGGCAGGAGGATGGGCACAGTCCTACTAACCCCCCTGCCTGTCTCCTCTAAGTAACTGCCAGCTTTCATGCTAAGTCTCTAAAGTTAACTAAAATTAAAAAAAAAAAAGTGCTGTTTATCAATATTTAACACAGTCTAATTTTAAATATTTTCAAAATGTGTACCAACACCTTGTAATGTAGGAAGACTGACCTTCCTATCTCAGTCACTCTTACCACAAACAGTAATTCCTCAGATGTTTCATTCAAGATGTTAAGGCAAATCAAACATCCATCAATCTCAAGGGAGAGGAGTGAGTTAAGATAATACTGTCAAACATTTTAACATTTTCTTGAAAATAAAAGTAAGTCACTGACATCCTCATCAACTTTCTTTTCTCACCAATCACTCATGTTACTTCTGATTTTTAAGTCTTATTTATTAGATAAATTTAAAAACTAATAAGTCAGCAACTTTTTATTGCTCCAAGCTCTCTCCACATTTACAAATCATCTTTTATTATTTGAGTCTAGAGATTGATGTTTAAAAATGGCACAAATTCATTTTGAACATTTTGAATTGGGAGCACCTGACCAGTTAAAGCAGCAGCATATCATAAATTCCACAAGACAAAGTCTTTTCCATCTGACAGTAATGAAATTTATACTAGCTTAAATATTTTTCTCAAAACATTGTAGAAAGTATAATTTCTGTTAAATCTAAATTATATTATATTAGATATATATTGCAGTAATATTCTGCAAGACTGTAAAATATAAAAAGCAAATCTTAAAGATATCTACAATTTGATACACCCTCCATGTTCTAATTTAACAAAAAATCATTTTCCAGAAACCCTTGAATATACAGTGAGATGGAAAGATCATTCTGCCAGAAAGAGCCATTGTCACCTCATCAGTTAAAAAGTACTGCAAAGAATCCTGACATTAAAAATTCCTGCTTGACATATATGTCTTTTAAAAAGACAAACATTTGAGATCACTGTATTAAAAATGCAAGCTAGACATATAAGTGGTTGTGTGTGGCGGGGGGTGGGGACACTGACTTTCCAGTTCCAACTTGTTTTAAACTGAAATATCTGGGGGAGAAAAAAAAAGGGAAAGGAACATGTCCTCCCAGTGACCTCTGAATGGTATGTAGACATATGCCTAATTACAATGTCCCCAAGTTCCCCTAAACCTAGACTCCCTGGTAAGCTGGGAAGACTATCCAAGTGAATTTAGAACTGACAAGAAGTTAAAGGGCAAAGTCTGAGTCCTCAAATTATTCATTAAGTGTTTTCTCTCTCCTATTAACCATATTTCTCTTTCCCTGCATAATGTATACTACGTTTTAAACAAAATTAACTGTTTTTGATTATGAAACATCACTTTATATGTCTAAGTTTCTAGCTGAGATTCGGAATTGCAACTGTACTGCATATATACTTTTAAAAGCAGAATTGTATGAACCTCTAATTGTACACTGACATGAGATTATTAAGTGCCTGAGGAAAATATAGCTAAGTTACTGTTTACTTGTTAAAACTGTGTTCACTCTTAAGAATATTTTTTGACTTAAAATAAAGCATGACTTGACTGGATTAGAAAGATGTGGTACATATATACAATGGAATATTACTCAGCAACCAAAAAAGAGAAACACATGTCTTTTGCAGCAACTTGGATGGAGCTGGAAAAGATCATACTTAGTGAGATAAGCCAGAAAGAGAAAGAAAAATACCAGATGGTTTCACTCATAGCAGGAGTATAATGGACCAGGCGAGAAAATAACAAAAATAATGAACAACCATATACCAGAGACATTTTGTGGGGGTGGAGTGGGGAATGGGATCAAAAACGGGGGGGGGGGGGTGATTTGGTGATGGGAAACCCGCGGGGATTAGAATCGAGATGGAAAAAAAATGTGCAAAATGATGTAAAAATAAACTTTGTAATAAAAAAATATATATAACAAAAAAAATAAAGCATGACTATTTCCTTACCTACTAAAAAGAAAAAAAAGTAAGTTACCTATTCAACAATATCTGAACACTTCTAATTCTTAACAATCAATGCACCCCTAACTAGGACTTTTTGGTTTTAGTTTATTTTTCTAATGTAGGTGTTCAGAATTTTCACTTAAAAAGGGCTCCAACATAATAACAGATTCATTAATGAGTTGCCAAAGGAACACTAAGTAACTTCTGCATTACCACAACCTCCAGCAATTGTCAACAATCCCTCTGGTGAGGCTTTTCTCTCTGGCTCTGGTGTGTACATAGCTGTATCAAGTATCACTGTTTGCCTTGGTAACAATGCCTTTTCTTGTGCAGAAGACACATGACACCACCTTGTCACACAAAACACCCCACAGTGGAGTTGGTGTGGGTTGGCGACAGCAGCTGGGCAGGAGGACTAGAACCGTCCAGCCCAGCCCAGGGTACTGTACTCATACACCACCACAGGAGTGAAAACTGGCTCCATTTTTAAAAAATCAATTGCACAAAATGTATCCAGGACATTTAAATTTTAAATGGTTATAACTTTTCACCCTGCAATTTTACTTCTAATAATACACTAACAAAACAATGTTTAAAAATAAAATCCAGCATTCATTGTCCCACTATTACAACAGCAAAAAAGTTCAAAGCTCATTATTCAATTTTTATAAAGACATGAGACATGGTTATGAATAGTTTACTAGATGAGCAAATAGCTTATAAGTTAAGTGAAAACTGGTTATAAAATGTTAAAGTCATACAAAAATATATAAATGATTAGAAATAAATGCATGAATATTTCAATACTGTTTGTCTTGAACCTAATAGGTTTGGGGAAACTGATTTAAAAAGTCTGAGATGTACATGAAGTGACAATGAATAAAACAATACATATTAAAATGTTTACCACCATACTTGATAGAGTTCATTAAGAAAAATATAAACTATCACACAGAACCACCTACCTCACACCTGACTAGTATGTAGTTTCAGGTAAATCACTTAACTTCTAAGTTTTGTTTCCTCTCTGTGAATGGCAGCAATCCTATTTACATATAAAGACATAACGATTAAATAAAGATTGCTAAGAATTGAACTTGAGGGTCTAAAATATTGGTAATCTTTCCCTGTTTGGAAGACTTGCTTATACTGGACAATTTTGAGCCAGTTTAAGAAATTATTTCCAGGGCCTCCCTGGTGGCATAGGGTTAAAGTCTCAGTGCTATCAAGCTACTGCCAACCACTGAGACAAGAGTTTGATCTCCAGCCAGGGAGCTGACCCACACAGGGCAGCAGACCTCTCCTGTGTCACCCACTGTTCCCCTTAACAGTGTATTTCAGTATCTGTTCTTCTCCGCACTCTGTCTCTAGTGAATCTTTTCACTGCTCCCAAAACCTCTGGCCTACACTACACCCCGTTCTCGTATACATAAATATTTGAAACAACAAAAGAAATTCTATATTTAATACTCCTTGACCACTTGAGCTATAAAACACATACAATCTTCTATACTGTAAACACATACTCAGATGAGAAGGTGAATCCTGACAAGCTCAAGCTCTGCTATACAAGGTCAACAGATTTTAAAGTGGGTCAACACTAAATTGAAGTTCTGCAAGGAAGGGACCTAGAGTGTTGATTTTCAAAGAATATTCCCAGAATGCATAAATGGATGAAACATTCCCACTCATGTGCAGTGTTTACTTCCAAACTAGTAAATATTGCCTTGGTGGTTCCAATCCATGCAGAAGAGTCTTAGAAGAAGAAAATTGTGCTCTGTAAAAGAACTCTTTAAATACCTGTCTGTATGAGGCTGAATAGAAAAATAAAAACTTTTCTCTCATTATAAGAAAAATGAGTTAATAAGTCTTAAAGACAGAGCTGCCATCATTTTTTCTCCAGTAGTAACTAAACAGGGAAGGCAGCTGTGTTGGTGGGGAAGTTTTATATAGGAATACAAGGTAGCTATCTCTCTGGTTTATTTAAATTTATTAAGCAAAAATTATGCTTAAAATGCCTAGTCATCTTTAGAAGGATAAAGCCATGGATTTGCAAAGGAAATCCTCTTCTAGAATCACAGACACATTTTTATAATGTGAGGTCAATTAATTACCATTCCAGCCTCCAGGTTCCTGTTCAATGAAGCTTTTCCCACCCACAGCCCCTGCTGCCCGAGCAGTCATGTATGGGCCAAGCTGTCATCTCCCACTTTTCCCAGTCATCTGTAGGGAATTAGAGTGACTTTCCAAGAGAATCCAACAGCAATACTGTTTATCAGAGTCACATGAGTTGACCTAGTCTATAGTAAACTGGATCTCAAGAATTTGATCCTGAAATGCTGAACCTCAAGACTTTGAAATAAACACAAAGACTATACAGTTAGCAGTGAGGTGATCTGCTGAAGGGTATTATTGGGTGGGAGAGCCCAAAAAAAAAACAGAGCTGGGCGTAACTGCAGATAAAGAGAAAACACTGAAGGAGCAGAAATCAGTATGTATCATGTCTTATAAGGACACTCGCTAATGTTAATATAAAACCATCATAGTTTTCCATACATTTTAATCTTTCTGCTCTGTAATCTTTCTTATACTAACATTGTTACTAGGTGTTTTATGTAATCAGTATAAACAATCTGAGCATATATCCTCAATATGCACATGTAAATGTACATGATTTATAAATGTGCCTATTTTGAGGATACTGTTCAAACCTTTTTGTATAAATGGGGGTGTCTAATTAAAACATCTACAGATTTCTACTTTGACATAGAAAATGTATGTCTTATTGCACTGAGAGACAGTGAGAAATTAAGATGCTAAGTAAAACAGACTATATCCTCTAGGAGGTCAAGGACACAATGTGATATAAATAAGAAGAGAATCTTGTTTTTTTACCAGGTCTCCCACAAATATTTGTTCAGAATCTACAAGTAGCCTGCATTTACCTAAGTATTTCACATCACTTTCTTGTGATACAGCAACTATGGATCAACCAGGATTCCAGGGACAAATTCAGTTTGCTGGATCAGTGATCCCTATCTATTTCTGGACCATAGGCTATATAAGCTTTTGATTTAAAAAAATATGGTATCTACCCTAGCAAAGCAAGCATATACATAATTCTGGGTTCAAGTTCATTAATACTTCTTAACCTAATATCCTAAGGTAAATTATCTATGGTTTTACTCTTATTTCATTCTATATGTGTGTGTGTGAATATATATAAATATATAACACCATGCAATCTAAAGCTGAAAGATTGTTTCAACAATGCACAGCACTTCTAAGGTTTATTTATAGGTGTCTCTTTCAAATAACATCATATTATTAATGGTAATGAGAGAAGTCTCATCAGAATAAAACAACAGATTTATTCTCAAATATAATTCACAGAACTGACACAGAATATCTCTTCAGTTTCACAATGGTTTATTCAGAGCTCGCAGTTAATGGAATATTCACAGCTTAAAATCTGAACACAATGCACAAAGAACAGAAATATAGACAAAGTTGCCATATCAGGGACATGGATAAGAGAATTAGCTTACTGGCAATAAAGACTTCAGTGAAGGTAAAAGTAAAACAAGCATTTAATAAAAACAAAGTTATTTTCTACTGATAGTCAAATAATTATAAAGTCTGAAAAGTATTTCATTAAATGGTTTTATACAAGAGAGGTATAGGACCCAGGTTTGGTTCATTTTTTCCATTAAACAACAACAACAACAACAACAAAAAACAGTTGATATAATCCTCTTTCCCATGTGATCAGAAATCATATAAAAATGCTGGTTCTAGCTGTTAGAGGTATCTCAGTCTCCGCATTTGTAAGACGTGCATAAAAGCATTTATCCCACAAAAATGAAAAGGATACATTTTCAAGGGAAAATATTCTTCTTGGCCAATTCAACTTGTATTCCACAATTTTTAATGCATTCTTTTAACAACTATTTATTAAGTTGCAAATATGAGCCAAGGATAAAAAAGACAAAATTCTTCCTTGATGAAGACTATTATATTTTTTCATGCATTAGAAAGATTTGAGGTAAGGCAAATGTTTCTCTAGTTGAAAGTGACAATTAATAACTCACTAGGCAGTGCTGAATATTTGCCTCATTTTACAGACTAAGAAACTAGGAAATGCAATTTACTTAATTTGGAAAAGCTCTACTAACATAAGTTATAAAATGATTAATTGTTGAGTATTACAAGCCACAGTATCTCCAGGCTAAACATGACCCTTCTGCTCTTTTCTATTAGGCATACAACCTAATAGCATGGAGATGCTGCCTGAATAAATTCTATTCACTGATTGATTTCTATAGTATTTTGATTGCAGGAATGTTCTAAATAATTTTCCTTATGGACTCTTAACAATGATTTTGATTCAACAGTATTTGTGATGAACTCAGACTGAAACGTGACACCACTAGATAACCACCTCATCTTAGGTGAAAACCTTCATGACATTTTTTAAGGATCTTAGATCACTGTACAATACACAAAGAACTGACAAAATCCATTCTACAACAACATCTTTGATTGGGGTAATCCAAGTTCTTTACTTCAAATGTAGCATCAATGGCAATAAGTATTCAAAATCTTTTTTATTTAAAAAAAGAACTATTCCAGTTCTGAGAATTCATCTCAGGAAATCACTTTATCCCCATTTTATGTGTGTATACCTAGAAAAAAATATTAAATTAAATGACAAAGTGTAAAGTATGTTTTCCTTATGTCTAACTAAAAGCTCTAATTCTGCTTTTTGAAGATGAGAATTCAGTCTGTTCTTTCCACTGTGTCTTGATCGACACAGTTTTCTAGTTTATTTACCTCTCTGACTTGCCCTTTTAAATGTGGAACTGAAAGCAAAATGTTGAGGCAGCCAGCAAAGGCAGAAAACCAAGGGATGATTATCTGCTTGTTCTGAATACTGTGACACCAAAGCTGCAAGAATTGGCCAACCAAGGCAAGCAGTTTGCTAAAACCTTAAATCTTTGTAAAAAGAGCATCTGCTGGGCCCTCCCTGGTGGCGCAGCGGGTTAAAGCACAGCACTGAGAAGCCAAAGCCACTTCTGCGTAAGTTCGATTCCCGCCTGCCCTGGAGGTGACCACATGGCATGGCAGACCTCTCCTGACCCGCCCACTGCTCCCCTCAGCAGTGTACTTTCTCAATCTGCCTGTTCTGCTCCCCACTCTGTCTCTGGTGAAGCCTCTTGCCACCCCTGAGCCTCTGTACTGTACCCCAGTTCTGTATGCACAAATAAATAAATCTTAAAAAAAAAAAAAAAGCTTCTGCTGACCCATATATGCAACTATATTTTTCTATCCTAGATATAAGAAAGTTGCATTTAATAAAGCGTGACAGAGTATTTGATAGTTTTTATCACCTTTGGGCTTTGTAAGCTTTTTTGGTCCTTATTCATGACATCTAATTGATTGGCTTCCCTCCCAACAATGGGATGGACAGAAATCTGATCCACCTTTCTTTATCAAAGACCACTTCTCAAATCAGGATGACAGAACATTTGGAAGGGCTACTCACAACATTTTATGACAATTTTAAGTGCTTTATATTAAAACAAATATGGGTGTTTTGTAGGAAATGCACAATCTGATTTTAAAAATAAATTATGAAAAGAATTTATATATGTGCAAAAACAGGGCATTTAGTGCCTGGTATTGTTACCAGATTCTGGGTTCTTGAATTCTCTGGGAAACATAAATAATGGAGACTAATCCTGCTGCTATCAAGTAAGAATTTAGTAAAGCTTCCAGCAATTGCATAAGGGAGTCAGCATCAGGGACATAGTCTATATGATGCTTTCTGAGAAATAGGTGGAGGCTCTATTTAAGCAGTTTTAACACAGCGTAATGATTAGAGGGCTGGAGCCCTTTCTTTGCTCTTCTTTCCATGAGGTCATTCTAACTCTAGAAATTATGATCACTTCTTGTCTGTGACCTCTTCATGGGCAATACCATAACATTAACCTAGAGGTTGTCACTGGCAAAAATTTCATTTTATCTAAACTATGCATTGGGGAAATCTTCCTCTTAGCAGTAAGGACAGTCATTATCAGTGTGTGAATGTGACCTTGCCTCACATTTTCAGTAGAGAAAATGCTGCTGTTCTCTACTTGATAATGACTTAGTTGGCCTTGGCCTGAGTTGATATCATCAAAACCCTGGCTTTATTCTGATACCCCATAACAATGACATTATTCAAACTCACTTTTCAATATACAGCTAACTTTTAAGAAAAGGATGGGGTTAGTTTAGCAAAAGCTTGCTCCTGGGAATCCCAAGCTGACTTCTTAAAACCACTGCCTATGATTCCTATAGAATCACAAACTTTCCCTTCCTTCAATCACTCAATTTGGTAAAAATATTATGAATAGAGTTGACAGGAACCTAACCTTGTATTCCCTCAAGGAGCAATGATTCAGTATGGATGAATTCAGGGCTTACAGTCCCTTTACAGAGCATAACTACTGCAAATAATAAGTATCACTGTATATCAATACAAGAGGGGTTTCATCTCAATTTCTATATTCCCCATATTTCAAACAATGAGTACTGGAAGGTCTGCATCTCCTATTTGTATCACGGAACAATTCCAAGTCAAGTCCTAGATATAGACTTTCCTGCTGTTTTCTGTCTCTTTCAGTTTTTCTACCTTTTTCAAATGTGGTAAGCCCATTCTAGACTTGGTCTTCTCTACCTCCTTTCTCATTTGTACCTTAGTTCTGACTGGTCCTTAGTTCTCTGTAATGACTAGAGGGCTAGAGCCCTTTCTTTGCTCTTCTTTCCATGAGGTCATTCTAGCTCTAGAAATTATGATCACTTCTTGTTTGTGACCTCTTCATGGGCAATACCATAACATTAACCTAGAGGTTGTACCTTAGTTCTCTGACATTCCTGCCATCCTTTATATAGGTTCCTTTACAAAACAGAACTCTCCAGTTTGCTGTGTGACCTCAGGGAATTCTTGGCTGATTTCTCCTCTTTCTTCTTGCCCATGGATATATGACTATTCACTTTCATCACTGGTCAACAATCACATCTACATTTTTACCACTTGTCTAGAACTCCTTTTCAGTAGTCACCTGCTCCAATTTCCCTGTTTAAACTCTAGGATGACATGAACATTTTCCCCACTACCCGAAACACCTGGTAGGAGGAGCCTGAAATTCCATATTTATTTAAGCTTTTATATTTTTGACCTTTTGTTATGGAAGGCTTCAAATACATATCAAAGTAAAGAACAAACTATTTTGAATGCAAATGTACCCATTGCTGAGCTTCAATAACCATAAGCATTTTGTCAATTTTTTCATGCATTCTCCCTCCCCTTTCTTGTAATATCTGAAAGCAAAACCAAAATGATGTGCTTTGTTACCAGTAAGAACTTCATAGTGTATTTATAACCAAAGAGGGATTTGTTTTTTAGTATAACCACCAGGCCATTATCAAATCCTAACAAAATTAACAACTTCTACCTTCATAAAGGAAATCAGTCCATACAGAAATTTTTAATTGTCTCAACAATGTCTTTTTGAAGATGATTTACTTGAGGAAGAATGCAAACAAAATTTCCACTTCATTAGCTGAGACCATATTTGAGGTGAGAGCAGAGGGATAAATTCTAAGTGTGTTTGAAACAGAGAGGAGGGATTCACTCAACTAAGAGAATTGTATTAGAAGCCTTGCTCACAAACTTGGAAAAATAAACAAGATTAAAACTGTTCTGGAAAATCATGAAACAGGCAACAGTCTGAAAGGAAGCACCAAAGGGGTTAAGAACTTAATTTGAGTAAGGAAAGAAATTGAATGAATAATTTAATTATCTTAATGGAACAAGTACACTAGATTTTAAAGTATTACTTTGGATCAATGAAGTAATGAAAAAAAACAGCTATTAAAAAGGAAAACCTTACAGTCACTCTAATTTTTCATTCCCCAGTTTCACAAGCACCTTTTGACATCATGACACCTTAGTAATTACACAAAAGTTTTAAATTATCTTGTGTATACATTTATATTTTATTTCCTGAAAGAGACCAAATGAAATAAGACTAAAATTCCACATAAGGTAGAAGACATTAATGTTCTATTTCAATCTCTTGGACTTTTATCTAACTCACTCAACATTTTAAAAGCATTACTTTATTTTTCTTGCAAAAAGAAAATGAGGATTGTCATGTAATTTATTAGGATGACAGCAAATGTTACAGATTACTTACAGACATTCTAGAACCACATGAAGTGGATAATATGACTACACAAACTTTACAGATGTGGAAACTAAAATTTCATGGTTAAATGATATTGTCAGGGTAACACTTGTAACTGGTAGCACTTGGCCTCTAAGAGTAGCCTAATTAATGCTAGGTTCTTAGATTCAACCCACATTCAATTACAGGAGAGTACAGGTAACAGACCAGGTTTTTTCGTAGAGAAACGTGCTCACAAACTGTTGGTGGGAATATAAATTGATGAGACATGATGAAAACATTATGGAGATTCCCTCAAAAAATTAAGAATATAATTACTATATTCCAGCTATCCCATTTCTGGGTATCTATCTGAAAGATATGAAATACTAATTCAAAAGGATATATGTACCCCTACATTAACAGCAGCACTATTTACAACAACCCAAATAGGAAAACAATCTTAAGTATTCATCTGGGGTGAATGGATAACACAGATGTGATAAGTACACACAATGGAATACTACTCAACTATAAAGATGAAATTTTGCCACGTGCAAAAATTTTTGAGGAGATTATGTTAAATGTAGGAAGTGAGAACGACTGATAGGATAGGAAATTAGGATAGGAAATTACTTCATTTACATGCAGCAGAGAAAGAAACAAAACAAAACAAACCCTTAGGACAGAGTTGAAGTTACTTGAGAGGTAAGGGGGGAGGAGTGAGTTAAGCAGGGAAAGGGAGTCAGGTTGCTTGTATAGTGATGGCTTTAAAGTAGCTTTTTGGTGTTGATCATAATGTAGAGTATAAAGATACCAAAGTATAATGTTACACATCTGAATCTTATACAATGTTATAAACTAATATTATCTTAAATAAAATTTATTTTTTAAAAAAGGAAGCAAGGTTCCCAAACATGTCATTGGTAATCATCAAACCCACTTCAAACTTCTGCAGCAGATATGTATATACATACAGGTTGGTTTATTTGTTTATATAAACATATATTCTAATTAAAAAATAAAACAATATAACCTAAATTCTAAAGTTTCAGATTTTTAAAGATTCATTATCAAAAGTAGCTCCAATTTTTCTTTTTTTTTTTATTTTTTTTATTTTTTTTTAAAGATTTTATTTATTTATACATACAGAACTGGGGTACAGGCCAGAGGAGCAGGGATGGTGAGAGGCTTCACCAGAGACAGAGTGGGGAGCAGAACAGGCAGATCAATGAAGTACACTGCTGAGGGGAGCAGCGGGCGGGTCAGGAGAGGTCTGCCACACCATGTGGTCACCTCCGGGGCAGGCGGGAATCGAACTCATGCGGAAGCGGCTTTTAGATTCTCAGTGCAGTGCTTTAACCCGCTGCGCCACCAGGGAGGGCCCAATTTTTCTTTTAATCCTTAAAATAATATTTTCTAAAATGTTTAAGTGTTCATTTATAATTTTTTTTATTTACCCTCCCAAACTAAGCCAAAACTTTAAGAACTGCAACTTAAGCCCCCGTCAGCTCCCCCCCCCATCAACTTTGCAATTATATTTTATAGTAGTATGATTTAAAGGTTATTACGAATAGCTATGAGAAAGTTTAATGACTATTTTAAAGATGACCAGTATTGTTTGTCTACACACAGTTAATGATGCTATTATAAGGGCATGAATCCTGGGCCGGCAAGTTAGAAGGCTGGGTTTTCTTTTGAAGGAGATGGGTCTGTCTGCATCTTTATCACCATTAAAAGGTAGTTTTAGCATTTCAAAGGAATTTGTCCCTAATTGTTTTTTGAGAAACATATTTTCAAAAATATTTATTTATGCACTGGGAATTCACTGATCTTGTTAAATCAAGTATTTCATATTCCAGTACAAGTCTGGACACATCAAATATGAAAGAATATTTTAAGGCTTACTAAACAAGCTGATGTGATTTTTTCCCCAGCTAAATAAGTATCAAACTTTTAGGTCACTGAAGATAATTCTCAGTAACTGCAAGAACAGAAGGAAAAATCCAGCAAAGCTGTAGGCAATAAAACATGCCAAAGTAAGGACAATCCTCATACCATTATACATTAGCATTAATATTTTACCTAACTGGTTTCTGAATTTTGGGGTTATGTATATTCATTTTACTCATTTAATTTAGCAGCCTGAGTGACTATGTCATGCACCCCACAGAGTTTAGTCATTGTAGTTGACCATATGTACATCAGGCAGGTCTAAGTCATGTGGCACATATGACACATCATCATGTATATGGTGTGGGTGAGGGACGGGGGAAGGACAGGTGATCCTACAGTTTTCCTAATAGGAGATGTCTCCATGGAGTCTCTGCACCCCCTCTACCCTTGTGGACATCAGGACACCATTCTGCTTTAAGTGGTATATATGATCTGAGACTGAAAAATGGTTTTCTGGAAAATGGGACTAGCTTCTGCCCCATCTGATTTCATAAGCACTTCCTACTGTCCCCATACTAGGGTGAGGTCCCCAGACCAGCAGCAGAAGTAGCAGCATAACCTGGAAACATGTCAGAAATGTAAATTCTCAGACTAGTCAAATGCCTCATGAATCACAAAAAAGAGGTTGACCCAGCAACTTATGTCCTCCAGAGGATTCAGATAAGCATTAAAGTTTGGGAACATTTGCTATAAATAATATTTTTAGATGGATCAATTATTGAGATAATCTTTATATTGGGGCTTAATTTCCATTAAAATCAACTCAGAGTATTTTACTGATTTCTCAGTATTCCCACACAAGTAAATTCATATACAGGGATGCTTTGAATTTACCAAAAGTTCAGTATAAGAGAATATGTGAAAGCAATTACCTCCCATTTTTCTCATATGTGGTCTCTGTAACAAATTTGTTTTTTATAATAGTTTCTGAGAAAATATTTCAGTACATTGCTCTATTATGTTGCATACGAGTTCTCAGTACCTGGGGCAACTCCCAACAACTGCCTAAAACAAACATGACCTTGAGACCAGAATTATAAGTATGGGTCTGAAGAGCAGGGATCTCAGCTGTCACTTCCCACCTGGTGCTCCAAGGAAACTCACTTTATCCCTCAGGTTCCCCAAATGTGAAGTGAAACTACATGTAACCTTCAGTGAAGTGGTGAAAATCAAAAATATCTAAAAAGCATGTCACCTGACACAAAGAAGCCCTTGATTCACCACAGCAATTTTACCATTATTAGCTAACAGATCTACTTACTTTTTAAATTATTATTAGCTAACAGAACTACTTAATTTTATTTATTATTTTTTTTTAAATTTTCTTATACTGTTGTTCATTTTGTACACTGCTTGATTACTTCCCTCAGGTGTAGTCACATAAATCTCCCACTACCACACCACCTGTGACCCTCACCATAGTCCCTTATGCTCTTCCCTACCTCTGTTTGACTCCTCTCCTGCTATATGCCTCAGATCTATAGTTTGCCTGCAAATTTTGTCTGGTCCTTTGTTCTGTTTTCCTACCTTCTTCCTGTAAGTGTAACCATCTGAAAAAAAAAATATCAGAGAAAAAATGTCTTTTGAACAAATGGTACTGGAGTAACTGTAGGGGGAAAAAAGTGAAACAGCATTTTTTTTTTTTTTTACAATGCCAGATGAATTGGCATAGTAGATAAGAATATTTCTGAAATATTTTTTTCTACCCCAGATCAACTAGCAATAATTTAACTGTACATTGAAATGATGGCCATTGACATAACCCAAACTGAAAGTATCTTTTCAGCTTCTTGAATCACATCCCAAAAATATATTCAGGTTCCCCAATCAACATTCCTCCCATACACAAACATTTCATGAAAGGGGAATTGGGCCCTCCCTGGTGGTGCAGGGGGTTAAAGCACAGCACTGAGAAACTAAAGCCACTTCCGCATGAGTCTGATTCCTGCCTGCCCAGGAGATGACCACATGGCGTGGCAGACCTCTCCTCCCGCCCCCTATTCCCCTCAGCAGTGTACTTCGTAGATCTGCCTGTTCTGCTCCCCACTCTGTCTCTGGTGAAGCCTCTCGCCCCCCCCAAACCTCTGGCTGTACCCCAGTTCTGTATGAACAAATAAATAAATCTTTAAAAAAAGGGGGGAAATTGAATGGAGGGGAATTTGGAGTGGAAAGAAACAGGAAGATTAACTGCATGAAGTAGTACATTAAAATTTTGTGTTTTGCACATGTCTTTTGCAGCAACTTGGATGGAGCTGGAAAAGATCATGCTTAGTGAGATAAGCCAGAAAGAGAAGAAAAATACCGGATGGTTTCACTCATAGCAGGAGTATAATGGACCAGGCGAGAAAATAACAAAAATAATGAACAACCATATACCAGAGACATTTTGCGGGGGTGGAGTGGGGAATGGGATCAAAAACAGGGCAGGGGGGAGGGAAATGCACGGGATTATGGTGATGGCACATGGGTGACTTGGTGATGGGAAACCCGTGGGGATTACAATTGAGATAGAAAAAAATGTACAAAATGATGTAAAAATAAACTTTTGTAAAATAAAAAAAAATTGTGTTTTGCCATTTTTGTAAAAATACATGACTATGTAAATAATTATATTGTTAGGGCCTTTCCTAGTTAGGAAGGCCCACACAAGTGAGAGGCTCACAGCTCAAATTTCATTAGCTTTGGGGTAAATCTGATTGTTCACATTGTACATGATATAAAACACAAAAAACACATAAAAAAGAGTACACTACAAAGTTTTCTCCTCAGTCACAGCCCTCTTCCCTACAGTAAACATCTTCAGTTTCCTGTGTTCTCCCTGAAATATTATACATAAAAAATAATTTTGTGCTGAGATATTTGGTGATCTTCCTAACTCCATTTTTTCCCCACAAATGTAGCCTGTTATATGCATTCTGCCCCTTGCTTTTTCCCCAGTTACTTCGGATCTCTAATTCACATATTTTACAGCACCTCTTTAAAGTGTTAGATTCAATTATTTTTAATATATTCACATATGTACAATGTATTTGTCATTAAAACTATTTCAGAATATTTTGAATCAGTTCAAATGGATACCAGATATCCATTAACTCTCATTTATGATTTTCCTAAGTCTATTTCTTGCTCATTCCTAGACACCCACTAATCTACTTTTTTAAGTGTGAGAACTACTTAATTTCAAATATGTCTTAATACGTCAGTTTTGAAAAAGGGGTTACAAACATTTAAATCACTTTCTGTAACAATGCACCTGCTAAATTATTTTTTAAATAAAAGTCATAAAATTACATCTGCATTCATTCCTAACAAAAGATGCCATGATAGAAAAACAGCTCAATCGACAATAAAAGCAGTATATACAACATCTAACCACAAACACCCTGATCAAGAGGTACCATTTCCAAGTATTTTCTTTAAAGATCCCTAAGCTGTTATGGAAGAAAAGGCCAAGACACAGTACAGACTTGAGCAGATTAGTTAAGAATGTGATTGGATGAATTATAGAAATTACATTTTGGCAAAGCTGAAGTAGAAGGCAGGCAAAATTCCAAGTCTCTGCTCTTTCAAAAGTGAGTACTCCCCTTCCTTTTTGCAGATGTTTAACATTAAAACACATTTCATATTATAGTTAAAAGATCAATTAGCTTTGTTGAAAGAAAGCTGACACCCAAGAATCTTTTAAATAAGCTGAATTAACAGGAAAATCATTACCAAATATTGCTTAACAGTGACAATGCCTTTATCATCACACAGACCTAGGTCTGACTTCTGGCTTGGCCATTTACCAACTGACCTTGTGCAAATCCCTGAGCTTCCTACTTGATCATCTTGCCTCTACTTTTTTCTCCTCCAGACCATTATTCTACAGCAGCCACAGGATCTCAGTCTATTCCTCAAGAAGACTAAAGCTCTCTTCCTCCTTCTTTGGGGCATTTGTACAGGCTGCTCTACCATTGACCCAACCCCTCAGAGCATGTCTTCCCAACCTTCACTCTATCAATTTTATCGAACCTTTGAGTCTCGTCACTTCCCAGAAAGCTATTCCAAACTGTAATATATATATATATGATACAGCCTAGTTTGGAATATATATATTATATATATAATATATATTAGGGAGTTGTACACTTCTACTAATTTTTAAAAACCCGTACCTGTTATAGCTTCATTGCTCTTTTGTAATTTTCTGTTTAATGCCAAGCTATACAACTAGACTGAAAGCTCCATGCAGGCAGGACTCATGTCTGATCAGTGCTGTTATTGCTCACACCAACCACAGGTATCCAGAGCACAACTACATTACCACTATAATAGTTCTCATGGCATTGTTTCAGCAAACAAGAAAGATCATCTAATTTCACAGAGTTGCGAAGGAAGCACTTTTGGATCAGCTGGGTTCTCACACAGGCAATATTATCAGATAAGAAAGTAAATTCTCTTTCAGAATCAGGTAAAAGCTTGCAAGAGCTATGCCTCCTTTCAGTGTAAACAGAAAGCTAATTTCAGATTCAAATTTCTGGGAATCATGCATATAAAGCCAAGTAACAAAGTCTGATATCAAATACCATCCTGGGTAACAACTATATCTTCCTTTTAGTCACCTCGATAGAAAAGGGAAACAGGCACATTTGTCTGCATACATTCTTCTCTGTCTTTTCACTGTCATTATAACTGGGATTAGTCTAGTGAGGGAAAGAAGCTTCTTGGTCTTCTGATCACAGTCCTGATTCTGCTGATCCACACACTTGGTATTAACCATAAGCACCATCTCTTCATGTCATATTCATTATCAATTTCCTTCAATTCCCACCAACCCTCAGCTTTTTCCAAGACATGAGACACAGTGATATAGAAAAGAGAGAGACTTAAAGACTCTTGGGACTATGTTATTTTGTAGAGACCTCTAAACATATGGCAGGAAGTTATTCTGGAGTCTGGGAAAAGGGTAAGAAAGGTTAAAGTCAAAAGTTAAGACAGTTGAGGGAAAGAAATGGGAAAGGAAACTGGATAAAATAGAATAGACTGCTGGGTCTTTTTCTTACAATTAACCCCCTCCCCTCCCATAAACCCCCAAAACTTATGCAAAAGAATGCAGTTGTGTGTGTGTGTGTGTGTGTGTGTGTGTGTGTGTGTGTGTGTGTGTGTGTGTGTGGAGGAATAGGTAGCTAGAATCAGGTTATTAAAGACTAAGAGTGTTTCTGTGGTACTAAAAACCCTCAGGGTATCCTGAAACCCAATTAAAAATTGGAGTTTTCCCTTAGAATTACTAGTATCACAAAGATACTAAATATTATAACTTCATGGGGGACCTACCATAGATGGTCTGCTTATTAGTTCCACCTGCAATGCTTTTTGCTCTGTTTTGCTTTTTCAAATAAGCAATCACTACTCTAAATAACTGCATCCAATCCAGGCATATTGAAACTTTTGACATTCCAGACATGCCCATATAAAATGGATGTCCTCTAGCTGTAAGGCCTCAGAGTTATATGAAAAGAAAAGACCAAAACCTATGAAAGAGGCTTTTCCCTGGGGAGCTTTCTGACCTTAGGACTTTGTATGTGCAATCTCCTAACCCCTATTGAAGATTATTTTACCCTCTAGAAGCTGCCAGAGATGAAAGCAGTCCCAGAAAGAGTCCTGCTCTCTTCTTCCAGACACAATAGGCAGCCACCTGCTCAGGGTATTTATTCATCAGCTTCCGAGTTCCTATGTCATGGAGTCACTGCCACTGGTACCCTAAAGTACAAGCAGCAGGAAAACAAAAAAGCCAGGTGGCTCAGGCAGAGGAAGGAGTGGGGAGGTTTCTCACACCCCCACAGTGCAGCCTGGGGCTTGTGCAAGCTCCCCCATTGCATGCTGGGTGCTAAGAGAGCTATTTAAGCTGGGCTAGGAAAGGAAGAAATAAACAATTCTTTCTAAGTACTGCTTACAGGAAAGAAAACTGGTGAACATAAAACAGCTATTCTTGAAATATGTTAAGAGTTTTCATCTATTGGAGTATTGTATTCTGCCATGAATGACTTCTTTGGCAATCAATACACTGAAGAACCTTAAAATGAACAAAGTTGGTTGTAGAATGAGGCATACACATTGCTAACTGAGTAATAAAAGCTCTTTTCCCACAAAGCTGAGTGGAGTGTTAGGCATACAACTAGCATGATCACACCCACTGTAAGAAGTTGGGGGACAGATCTTGCAGAAGGGATTTGATGGGTCATTCCATTAATACCCTCCTATAAAGTTTCGGAACAAAAGGCATGGACAAGCTATTAAAGTGAGAGAGAGGAAGAAATAAGAGAGAAATTGAAAAGCCCCAAATTCACTTTGCTCCCCTCACTGTTTTTCCATGGAAGAAATAGGGTAAAAGAAACATATGTGAATTATTGGTAGAATTAAAATGAAAACTATTAATTTTTCAAGATTTCACCTAAAATTGCATGCAGTACATAGTTACCTAGTCTATATAAAGTTCCTTAATCTACATATTCATATTTACTCTGGCCATTGCAAAACTTTTTGAAGTCCTGGATTTTAAATGATTTATCATAATTTCAAAGAAACTTTACCATTGTCTATATTTTACATTTTTTATATGCAAACATAGACATATAAATTTATGGGCCATGAATAGTAAGTTAGTTGGCAGAGATGTTTGTTTATAAAAATGTCCTCATATATAGCTATTGGTTTTTTCCCCATAAATTATAAATATGTTTGTTCAAGTAATATAGATTTGTTTGCATTTTATTCACAAACATTGTTGCCAAATACCCCTGCCATTACTGCTAAAGCAGTCCTGAAAAACAGGCTGCTAGGGGTTTAACAGCTCACAAAGTACCAAGTTTGTCTTCAGCAATCACATAATCAGGAAATCTCTATATATCACTGACAGCACTTTAGAAAGTTCTGCTGGGATGGATGCCAAAAGTGAGAAAAAAACTTTAATAATCATTTTCACTGAGGGTTTACAACATGGTTTAGAAGACTTCTGACATTATGAAAGTACAAGGACTTCTCTCCTAAGTATTTACTCACAGAAATATCCTTTTCTCAAAGAATTATCATAAAGAATTTTTGGTAAAGATAATAAAAGGACTTGGAAAATCCAAATGCCACATGAGAAATAGTCTTAACTCTAGATAACCATAGGCTGTCATATATGAAGAAGGCTTATAAATTGTATTATGTGGAAACCCTTCAAAAGATAATAAAAGGTTATCAATATTTCCCAAAGTTCTTACTAGGGGAAAAAAAAAACTTTTCTAGTGTGGGAAGATTAAAGGCTGTTTGTAGCCAGGTAATAAAAGGCTTTGTCATAATTGGAAATGAGACTTTTTTACATCAATATTCTTCAGCCTAAAATATCCTACTTCCTGTTCACCAGTGTCTTCCTATTTCACAACTAGGCTGATCCACTGCAGAACTTTAAAAGCTTTGTTGTGTTTTACTATTGAACATTGAGTTAGACTATATGCACACAGATACGCAAAAAGAATGCCACTGCTACATGCATAGGGAATGGTGTGCATCATGAGGACAAGAATTCTTATTGTCAGTCTTATCTTTGAAAACTATGAAAGACAATAGGTAAGGGCTTAAAATACATCTTTACAGGCAGTAATTAAGGCAAAAATAACAATCCCACAATGAAGGCATATCTCATATTCAACATTACCAGCAACTCATTCTTATTCATCTCTACTGCCACCATTTAAAATTAAGATACCTTCTGTTCTTAACCCACATTCGCATTGTCTTGAACACATACTCCTTGATAAAATGTAATATGGGGCTTTTTTTTTTTTTCATTCTTACAAGGGCTTTAGATTTACTCACTGTTGCAGGGTTAAGTATTCCTGAGAACAGAACAGGCAATTTTGCTTTTCACACTCACCAGTCCTCTTCAAGATTATTCCGTGAACTCAAGAACTTCTCCATTGATGATATGTTACAGTAAATGTTCTTGTTTGTTAAACCCAAGACACTGTCAGCCTCTGTTAGAGGGCTTCACAAAATTTAGCTAGGAAACTTTCATACTGTGCAAAAACAGATTACTATAAGCAGCCAGCATGTCTGGGGGGCTGACCTGCTGCAATTTGAGAAGGCTGAAAATGGACACCAAGAGAGGGAGCTGCTAATTAATTCTCCTCCTCCTCATCAGCTCCAAATGTTTCAAAGAACTGATCTGGGAACAGAGTTTTGACATTGTTGAGATAATGACTTGATTTGTTCCCAAAATGCTGGGAGAGCTGCTGCAACCCTATCTGGTGAGAACCATTTGTAGTCTTTTCTTCCCAAAGCCAGAAGCAAGGTTTGCTTCCAAAGACAGTGAATACTTCCTGTCCTTTTTGCAAGCCAGACAAGTCAAGGGGCTGTCTATGCATTAAAGTCTGAAGAACTGGGCACTAATTTATGGATTTGTTTAGATTAGTCACAGCAACATCTGCCAAAATAGACTTTTCTGACCAACAGTATTAAAATATAGGTATTTTAAAATGAATCCTCTAACAGACGCTAGGACACATGATTACTTTGCTTTACAATATTTATGGGGTTAGAGGAGGGCAGTGAAAAATGGCCACAGGACAATAAACAGTTGAAAAATTCTAATTTAATGAATAAGAGCTACATAGTAGTGAGTTAGGGAGGCAAGATGAGAACTGCCACAAGCAAATTAAACTGTAGCAAAGTATATAAGGAACTGTTCTCAAATCCTCCTCAATCACTACCCTCTCATACCCTCCTCTTAATCTCAAAGACTCACCAAACTACCAAACTAATGTTTCCTACTCTTTCATAACTGACATTTTGAACTGGATAATTCTTGCGTATGGGGGCTGTTCTGTGCATTGGAGGGTGCTTAGGAGCATCTTTGCTATCTACCTAATAGATGCAGCACACATCTACAACCTCTTATTCAGCTGTAACAACAAACAAAAAATGTCTTCAAACATTGTCAAATGCACTCCTGTAGGGCAACACTACCCACCCCTGTTTGAGAACCACTGGCCTGCCCTAAGCTTTCTCACTGGGGTTTGTGCACTAAACAAGGGAACCAAACTAGGGTGGCATGTGGAAGCTGAATTCCTACCACCACCCCCTCAACAAGTCATATACCTGGGGGACTGTGTTCATCCACAGGAGGGCATACCTTTTTTGATGCTCACAAAAACTCCGTTCTAATCAGCAGAGCACTGCATTTATATGGCTGCTGCTCTTCCCTCAGTTTCAATTCACTGTTCAACCCTCTGCACAGGCCTGGCAACCATCAAGCCCCTGAAATTGTTCTTGCTGCCAGATCCATTGGATGGGACTCAATTGTCAGGGCTCCACAGAATCAGATACTGGTAACTATCACTCCTTGAATACACTCTTGTTGTTCTCTCTGATCACTTCTCCTCAGTCTCCTTTAAAGCCTGTTCTTCTGGATTCGGCCCCAAGACTCCTTCTTCTTTTCTATCACCCCCTCCCACCCTTCACGTGGTGGTCATATTTATTCACAGGTACATGAACATTTATATAGGGGAGACTCGCAGAACTCAATTCACTGTTTTCTCTTTTCTGATCTAGAAATGCAAGCTTCCAACTGACATTTAGTTCACTTTTTGATGTAGCACAGACCCCTACAAATAATCTGTCAAAAACTGAGCTCAAAACTAAACTCATCACCCTTCCCCTAGGCTTCCTGTCACTAGGCTCTTCAGACATCTAAGCCCTACACTTAAATTTTCCCTCTCCCCATTCAATCAGCTTGCAGAGAACGTACTCCTAAGCTCCAGTCCTTCTCTCTAACCTGAGATACCTCAGTTCTCTGGTTATCTGAACATCCCCAAGAAGAATGGGACTTTTTCAACCTTCACTTTAAAGGACATCCCTCATGAGCCAAAAACTCTTCAATGATTTCCCACCACCCCTGAAATAAATTTAAAATTCCTTAACATGGTTTGCAAGGTCCTTTATGACCTACTCCTCCTACCTTCCCCCTCCCCCCACACCCATGCCCAACTCCATGCTCCAATTTGAAATCACAAACTAAACTCTCTGTGGATCTAAATACAGGATGCTGCCCTCCTGGACCCTGCTCTGTCTGGAGCATCCTCTCTCCCAAATCCAGCATTTCATCTGGCTAACTCCACCTAACCCAGTAGGTTTCAGCTTCAACTTTACTGACTGATGTTCCCTCTAATGTTCCAGTTTTATGTACTCATAATACCCTGTGCTTCCCCATCAGAAGACTTAATGCTGCTTGTTTGTCCATTTTCCCAACTAAACCTGCTTGCATCTCCCCTTCTCACCACCCATCAACTTCAACCTCATTTATCTCTCCATTCTGAGGTAGATGATTATTGTGTTAGCTGCTGATTTCAAATAATTTATAGCTCATCAATACTGAATATAAGTACCAAAACTACAGAATGCCCTTTTGCTATAGACGGTATAGTGATATAAAATAGATGCAATAACATGGAACTGACCCCAAAGAAAATATGAAGCTGCAGAAATAACATTAATGTTATATTTACTAAGAAGCTGCAAATTCAAATTAATAAGGGTAGTCTAAGAAAATACGTGGTTAGATGTAAAATTGAAAAATGATCAAAATGAAGTACAATCTGAACCCTCTTTCTAGATAGGATTTAGACAAGGATTGTGAGGATGGTGAGTGGCAAGTCAATGGGCACAGAAATTAGAGAAAAGTCAGATTTTGCAATGATCAACAGCTTTTTGAAAAGTTTTTGAAATTATCATGGTTTTGTTGTTGTTGTTTTCAAGTGAAAATTTTGTAAACTGCTCCTTGCTAGCTTACCTGTGGCACTAAGCCACAATATGGAACAGTCACCCTTTGATGGCAAGGGAACCAAATGTCAGAGATCTGTGCTGACTACACACATGAAAGACACATAGTGAGTCCAAGGCTAGGATTTCTCAAACATCAATTTTCTCAAAATAGATGCAACTGGATAAAAAAAATACTAAGTTTGGATGAAAAAATCAACTTCTTTGTATCTCTTATGGCACTTCTGTATATGACACCTAAGAACTAGGAAAATTTCAACCAATAACCTTGACATCATTTAAGACATACTTCCTGTGGTAAATGTTTTATAAATAAAAATGCCTTCATTGATTCCAAACCCTCTGAGGGTAGTAATACTGTGCCCATTTTGCAAATGAGACAATTGAGGCTCAGATCCAAAGAATATCAAGCCAGCTTTCTAAAGTTGTGCTTTAAGCTTCCTCTCAAACAAGAAACAGTGCAAGAAGTAGCTTTTGCCAAATAGGACCAAGCTGCTGAAACCCACCTGTTTGAAGGAGCCTTCACAGTTATCTATAATTAAGTCAGGAATGTTCCAACTTGAACTAGCTGCTGTCAATTTAGTATTAAAAATAGCTCCTCCCTGAGGCAAACACGTGCCTGTTAGGTACTTCAGCAGTTTTGTCAATCTTGGAGTAACCTTTACTAAAAAGCTCTACATTCTTTCTTTCTCCTTCCTGGAGAGTTGAGAATAATCATAGAAGGCTTAAGATTTCTGCCTCTTTATAAGAGTTTTTTTTTTCCTTTTACAGGAGAAAAAAGTGTGTGTATATGTGCAAATCATGGCTCTTTGGACTTAGCACAGGTTTCCTTTTCAGTTGCCTGGGAAAAGAATACATTTAGTAGGCACTTAAAACATGCCAAGCATTTTCTAACACCATCACCCTAGCATTACTATTACCTGTTCTTCAGGAGTCAGAAAGCAAAGACTGAGTGTCCAAAACCTGTATTTTTTTCCATACCAAGCTGATTTTTCATTAACTCCACCATCTGCAGTCAATATTGTTCTCAATAGCTCTATTTCCAGATCAAATACCTAAAGAGTGAGGAGAAGAATCAACTCAGACACAAATGTTCGGTCCTTTTTAGGGCAAGATGTTGTATTGAGTAAGATAATAAAAGGAATGGACCATTAAATATACATTTGCAATATTAAAGGCACATCCAAATCAGTGAAAAGTAGAAAATGGTCCTTTGCAAGTTTCTCAGTACCATTAACATTAACTATGAACTGCTATTCGCAGTGGGGGCTGTTCTGTACATTGTAAGATGATTAGCAACATCCCCAGCCTCAAACCACTAGATGCCAGCAGCACCCCTACCCAGAATCATGATAATCCAAAGTGTTTCCAGACATTGCCAAATGCCCCCTAAAAGGAGGGGTCCAAGTCACCCATCAAACTCACTAAGACTCAATACTCTATATAAGTTAGGTACATGTATTTCCAAATACATGGAAATAATTGTTTATTTCAGGGATATTTATCTTAGTCAGGTGCAAGTTTTCAGAGTTCTTTTTCAACATACAAGATATTAATCAATCAAATGCATAATTATAATCTTAAAAGAAAAAAACAGCTCCCAAAAGTACTCACTCATCAAGGACATTAGCACTACTTAGGAGACAATGTTTACATCTCCTAAACTTGTGGTTTGTTGAAAAATTAATTTACCCCATCCATGCTTTGATCTTCTAGTAAATTATTTCCTGAGACAAGATTTAACTTGTGAGGCCCCTATAGGATAACCAGCTGTCAGAGCGGAACTGGCATTAAATTCCAGGTGGCAAGCGGAGGGGCTTCCCATGCCCCCCAAGGGGATGCTGCACAATAACACACAAAATGCAAGAGAGGCATCCTATTTACTTACACACACACAGATCCAAACTACAGTGCAGCTTAGCATTGTCTTCGTAGAAGGAGGATCTTTTAGGAAGCAGTACATTTTATATACCAGCACTGGTATTTCAGTCATGAAAAGCTTTTGTGGTTTTAGTTTTATTTCTTAATTTCACTATAAGGACAGTCCAAGCAGTCCAAGCAGACTCCTGCTTCTACACCTTGTTTTCATTAAAAGAGGGAAAGAAGAAACTTCAGTATTCCAACAGCTCTTGGTTATCTCATACCTGTCCTGTGAGGTACATGTGGCCAGCCAAATGGGACAAAGGAGCCCTGAATAAAATGCTTGTTGTGTTAGAAACTGCATGGGTGGCTTGAAGGAACGGTGGTTTTGAACTAAGACCAGAATGTGAACTGTGTAGTTTGCAGAATGACATAGCAGCCATCACCCCACCAACAACAACATTTAAGTCCTACTACTCAAACTTATGACTACAATATGTGCCAAAAAGGACTCTGAAGATGTGATTAAGGCTAGCAATCTTGAAGATAAAAACAGTCATACTGATTATCCAGGCGAGTCCAACGCAATCAAGAAGCACAGAGACTTTTCTGAGTAGCATCTGAAGCATGAAAAAGACTCAAGTTATCATGGGTGGCTTTGAAGACAGACGAAAAGGGTCCTAAGTCAAGGAATGCAGGCAGTCCCAATAGTCTCAATAAGCTAGGAATGAGGAAATGAAATCTTTCCTTGATTTGATTCCAGTCAAACCAACACTGACCTTCAGAACTGTATGGTATTAAGTGTGTGCTATTTTAAACATTATATTTGTGAGTTTTGCTGGAAAGAAAACTAATGCAGATTTTGGTACCTAACATGGGTTTCTACTATACCAAGTCGCAAGAAATATGCTTGGAGCTATGAAGTTGGGCAGTGAGTAGAGGCCAGGAAAATTTTAAGAAGCAGTAAAAAAAGGTATCAATTGTCTTGAACAGACAGATGGACATTAAAGACTACTGGGGGAAACTCAGAAGTAGAGAGCATGGTAGAAAAAATACAAATCACTTTAGAGAATGCCTAAGTTTTCAAGAACAGAAGAAACTGCTTACATCATCCCTTCGATGTGGCCTACTGTTAACTAAGAGAGTAAAATCTCAAAGTGGAGAGAAAGTCCTTGACAAATTGAGGGGGTGGAAGCTCTGCCACTCGGCAGCTTCACTGGACAGTCTGTCTCACTTCACAATGAGTGAAGCAGTTGTCCGTGGAATGCCGCTACACTCTAGCCACATGATCAGGGCAACCATCTCTGAACCACATGCAGGGATGACCCCATGTTGTGAGATTAAAGGCACAGAACCATGGACATAGTAGGCACTCAACAGTGTGAGTTTTTTTCTGATCTAGAGAAAAACAGACTGGACAAGAATGTATCCTTCCTCCTACAGGAAGACATTTGATGAGTCTTCTTCACAGAAGACTTAGGGCCTAAGCATAACAGAAGGGAAAGGAAAACTTGTATGTTCAGGAAGCCAAGGCTACATAAATCAGTGGCAAAGATTGGGGTCTCAATGAGGATATTCCCAAATGTAAGGAATAGACGGGGTCCTTTGGCCGGGGAAACTGCCCAAGGCAATAGAGGAGGGGGATAAAGGAGCTGTTTCTCGGGGTGACTCTATCACTGGAAACTTGCCAAATGCAGTTTGAGAACATTGGACAGAGATGCTGTGCCAGTGTCAGTGCCAACTTGGACAGGAAGTGATGTGGCTGGGTCCCACGGTCGAGAAGCCAGCTAGAGGGGGTGTAGGGGGCATCCTCAAAGAAAGAGATCATTTTCAATTCTCTAAGTCTGGCTCTCTACCTCAGCCTCTCCTCTCTCCCGCCTCCACCCATCTCCATCCATGGAATTAAAATACACAACAAAAATTAAAAGACCACAATTGTTCCTACATGGACAAGGCAAGGCAAAACTTTACAGAAACTCATAGAATGTTTCTACTTAAGAACGATTGGTTCCCCCTTCTCCCCATTTTGTTTTGTTCCTTTCATAAGGTTTCTGGGAGAAGACATCACAAAGAAAAAAAAAAGGCACTAAGAGCATCTGAATATCCTTTCTGTCTCTTTACATCTGCACCCCTGACTATAAATTATAGTCATTCATTACCCAGGATTAACAGTCAGTAGTTAAATGTCAGTGAGCAGGCAACTAAGTTACCAAGAGTGGGGAAATAACACCCTAGGAATGACTAAGATAAAATCTGTGGTGAGAAATTAAATTTCTCTGCTAGAATGCATGTATGACATATGTCTGCCAACATAGTCAGCATTTTCAATTTACTAGCATCATTTACCCCTTTCTTTCAAGAAAATGTCCAAATGCCAGCTGAGAAGGCATGATATCTTACATTACTTTTCACTGGAAGTAAAACCACACACCACACCATCCCCCCAAACCCCAGCAATGTGATCAAGGCACACATTTTTACGAGCAAAGCACATGTACCCAGTGAACACAATAATGCTTTCAAAAAAGAACAAATTTCAAAAGTTCCTCCAACAATTCTATTGTTTTGAATTCACAAGCTGGAAAAACGTGCATTTCTGCATTACATTTTCTGAATTTCCACAAGTTGGGTAGGTCTGAAGGCACATTCTTCATACGCCCACTATTTATTATTCAATGTCCTTTCCCTCTATCCAGATAGGCAGTTATCAAATTAGATACATTATTTGGGTGCTTAAGACTACAGACCTGACTCTTATCTATATCCACCCTTTTTTTCCTGCTCCCCATGCTGCAAACCCTAATGATGAAAAAGACAAGTGGTAAAAGAACTGAGTGAATTGTTTTCTTCTTACTCCATCCAAATCTGTAGATTCTGGGGGTGTCTGCTAGTCAATGTCCAAGACCCTCCTAGAAGGATGATGTGACCTCACTGATTTTGTTTTGCTTTTCATGAGCATGGGAAAGGGGAGATAGGGCTTGAGGACAGTTAGGAGGTAGGGCTTGAAGACAGATAATGAACATAACTACTGAAAACAAATTCCAGCCTACTTTTCAAAAAGGAAAACAACATAATGGTTGGCAACTGTTCAAAGCTCACATGACCTTGCTTCTGCCTCACTCACTCTATCAGGACTAGAAGTGCCCCCCCAGTTTTGACTGACTGAGCCAGAAGAACCAGTCTTGGAATCCCCTGACTTCTCACCAGGTATATTCATCACCTCCAACCAGAATGTCACAGACGATGGAAAGTGAGCCAGTAAAAGCTATTTGGGATTTCAATTTAATCAAATAATTCAGATTGTAAGATCTTAAGAGTGTTTGGGGGATAAAAAATGTATATAAAACTTTCCAATCTTATATGCCTCTTCCAGCAGCACAAAAGGTTTCATATTTTAAGTACTTAGATTGTGCCAGGCACTTTAAATGTATTATGCATTATTTGATCTTTCCCTTACAAAGAACCCAGCAACAAACTTAGTGTTGTTCTTTGGCTGAGGAAACTGAGGCTTACAGAGATTAAACAACATTCCTTAAGTCACAAATGAGTAAACCTAAAGTTGAACCCAAATTCATGCCCTTAACCCAGGATTAAAATTTATAATACACTATGATTAGCAACAGATTTTCAAAACAGCTATGACTCCTCCAAATTGCCCTATGGGTTCAACAAATTTCACTGACAAAATTAATGATTATCTCCCTTTTTCAACAACCTTTGTTCCTGCATATGAAAATCTCACACACCCAGCTTTGCCTCTGACTGGCAATAAGTCACAATATCTCCCTGGCAATGGCTTCAAAGCAATGCAAATATTCAAAAGTGCCTTCCTCTTCAAAGAGTCACCAACCCTGCAGGACAAAATCAATTCCCAAAACTCTTCTGACCAGAAAGTGCCAGATGCCCCAGTATCTTCCAAAGTTACCTAGCCTCTGCCACAGCCACCTCCCTGCTCCCTCCTGCAGCTGTGTACACAAGTTTATTCCACCATAACGGCCAGTTTTGCTTTCTGGCCAAGAGATAAGAGAAACACAGTTGATTGAGATGTTATTGTCGGTAAGGAAATCTCTGATCAACTCCAGAAATTTGGAAGTGCATTTCTTCATAGTAAACTCGACAGTTTTACCCACTTCCAAGATGTCCCCAAAGCAGTGATTCAAAATGCATTTTACAGCCAGAATTAACCAGCAAATCTGTAAAGCTTCTGTCCAGGTGAGGTGAGGTGAGGTGCTTGGTGATGACTTTCAAATAAGGAATGTTTAACTTCTAAGTATCAACATACATCTAAACATAAAATGCAAAATTATCTAAGTGTATAATACCCCTAAAATTATACACTTGAAATGAGGCCTCGGCACTTTACCAAAAAAATATCAGTGAAAGATCTTGGGCCCATTCTAGATGCTATGGGGAAGGCTTCAGATCCAGGTTTTAGGCTCATGCTCCTAAAAAAGATGAATGCTGTTGAGTTACTTGCACAATGTATACATTGTGTGTCTAAGTGAAGCGAATGTCCCCATATAATCCTGAGAGGAGGAATGACCATAGGAGCTCACCCATTATTTTGCAGTCTTGTTACAGAATGATTGTTTGTGTCCCCCTAAAATGCTTATGCTGAGGCCCTGACCTCCAATGTGGTAGTATATGGAGGTACAGTCATTGAGAGGTAGGAAAGGGATTCCCATGAAAGGTTTAGTGTCCTTAGAAGAAAATAAGATACCAGAGCCCTTCCTCTCTCCCCTCTATGTGAACACACAAGCAGCAGCCCCAACAGAACCCAACCACACAGAAGTAAATGTTGCTTTATATTACCCAGTCTGGTATTTTGTTATAGCAGCCCAAGCTCAGACAAGTATACTCCATAATGTATGTGTCTGTACTCTTAATATTATTTGAAACTCATTACCATTGGAGATAAATATTTTCCAAAATACCTCATTCATCTCACATCTAGACAAGTCCGTTCTCTTCCAGACACACATACAGTCACAAGTGTACTTTTTTTCCACTTTATGGGCTATTTCAGAGTAATACTGAGGGGCGATGCCAAAAGGCTGTCATGATGCAATGGTCTCTGGTTCATTCTGCAGTCTCTTTTTTCATTCCAGACAAATAAAGGCCTTTCACTGAAAGAAAACCACCAATGCTGCTGTACTCCAGTTGACTACTGATGCTATATTTTCATCACCTGAGAATGGACCAAGAGTTGCTTCTCAAATGACTAACTCTTACAATCAATCTTCATTCAACTCTCAAACCTAAGAGTTTTGCTTTACAATAGTTGACCAATTTAATCATATTTTTTCTCCTTCAAGGCTAAATGCTCTGATTTGTAAATCAATCTTGATCCCAAAAGTGAATAATTAAATACTTATTCTTGTTTTTACATCTTGTTTCCCCCTCATGGCAGAAAAAATAGAGTAAACTCTGAGTAAGAAAGCTCTAACTTTTATCAACCTTAGATCATTGTATGTTTTTTAGCTACATACAATTCTGATAGCTTTCCTTTTAAATTGTGTGTAATTAATTTTCAGATGTCACCGCAAAACACATGGTGAGCAAAAACAATAAAAGATAATTTTCCTTAATACAAAAATGTTAGTATCTACAATAGAGATATAATTAAAACAAAAATAAACCAATAGAGCAACAGGTCAGAAAATTCAAGAAATGGACACAAAAGCTTATAGGGCTTACTACATAAAGGGCTTACTATATAATGAAGGGTGACACTTCCAACCTAAGGAGTGTATAAAATAAATTTATGGTGAAGAAAACCAGTGGCAATATGAAAAAAAAAGCGCCAGGGATCCCTAAATACTTAAATTGAGGATGAATTAATGGTTTAAATATACAACCTTGAACCAAAGAAGGGCCAGAAGTGCCCCTAGATAATTCTAAAAGAATATAAATTTAAATTAAAGGAAATCTTTTTTTTCCTTTATGGTATTAAATTCAAATAAACAGCTGGCATATTTATATATTGGAAAAATTCAACAATCTAAATCAAAAGGTAAACAATAAACTGGGCACACTCCAATTTTTACCACAGATAAAGGGGTTCATTCCCTTTATACATAAAGTGATAGATACAACTTGAAAACTAATAATCCAGTGGCAAAGGATACAACAGTTCACAGAAAGGTAAATACAAATTCTTCTTATAGACTCATGAAAAGGTGCTCAATTTATAAGAGAAAGACAAATTAAAACTATTACAGGACAGGGAGAGGGGCAGCACTGAACCCCCAAATCTGCCTGCTCTAAGTGGGTTCTGCCATCCGCTGCATGAAGACAAAACATATAAACTTTAATGAAAAGGGACTTTAATGCAGTGAATATACAATACAAAACACAAAGAATATAATTTCTAAATCAAACACCTGAAGTTACCCATCCCCTCGTGGGCAAAAGTCAACCCAAAAGGGATTGGCCCAAAGCAAGGCCTGAAAGCCTGCCACGAGACTAAAGCACCTTCTGGCCAGGACCCATGGAAAAGGGTCAGAAATGGCCAGACAAATCTGGCAGGAAAAGAGCACAATCAAGAAACAAGCACGGTTTCTTCATCACATGCTTGCTGCTCCATGTGGTTTCCTCAGGTTTCCTTCTAGCTCTCTATCCTGCTTCCTTCTTTCTCTCTTCAGATTCCTTCTCTTCTCTCTTTTTCTCTCCTCAGCTCCACCCTACTTGGTGGGACAGGGAATCTGGAACTTCCCCTTTTCCTAAGGACCACCCTGTTACAAAACAACATGAGATACGATTTTTCACTTACCAGATTGGCAAAGGTTATGCAGTTTTATAACATACTTGCTGGTGATGATGTAGAGAAATAGGTCGTTTTGTGCCTTAACGATGAGATTGTATTGCCACTGCTTCTATGGAAGGCATCTGGTGCAAGATCTATTATAACTGCTTGTGTACATATCCATTCTTCTAGTAATTCCATATTTAGGATTTTATCAAGTAAGTAAAATAATGTAGCTATAAAGACATCATGCATTGTGGGAAATAGCATTAATAGGAAACAGATTCAACAAAATTGAATGTAAAAAGAAAAAAAAAACCTTGCTACTGTTTTTAAAAACTACTAAAATGGAACTATATCAAAGAATCAAGACATATTATCAATATTACATGAAAAAAGCAATGTGCATCACAATGTGTAACTTAATTGTGACTTTAAAAGAAGGGGAAATGAGGGCCTCCCTGGTGGCTCAGGGGTTAAGGTGTCAGTGCTGTCAAGGTATTACCAGGCACTGCAGCACTGAGTTCAGTCCCTGGCCAGGGTGATAACTCATCTAGCACAGCAGACCTCTCCTGTCTCACCCACTGCTCCCCTCAGCCTTGCATTTCAGTAGATCCACTGTTTTGATCCCCACTCTGTCTCTGGTGAATCTACTCACCCGACCCCCACCCTCCCTGTTGGCCTACATCCCTGTTCTTGTATGCATAAATAAATAAAATAAATATTTAAAATAAAGATGGAAGCATTAAAAAAAGGAGACACTGAGAACAAATGCATATATGTATTGTATTTAATCAATATCTGTGGGAAGAACAGTGACTGTTTTTGAGGAGGAAACATGATGACTAGTGGTAGAAAGTACAGACCTTTAATTTTTAGTCCTTCTAAATCATTAAAATTTGAACCCCCTTGAAATTTATCCATTTGCATTTTTTTTAAAGATTTATTTATTTGTGCATACAGAACTGGGGTACAGGTCAGAGGCTCAGGGGCAGTGAGAGGCTTCACCAGAGACAGAGTGGGGAACAGAACAGGCAGATCCACAAAGTACACTGCTGAGGGGAGCAGCAGGCGGGTCAGGAGAGTTCTGCCACACCATGTGGTCACCTCCGGGGCAGGCGGGAATTGAACTCATGCGGAAGCGGCTTTAGATTCTCAGTGCTGTGCTTTAACCCGCTGCGCCACCAGGGAGGGCCCCATTTGCAAATTTTTAATTCAATAAAATGGTTATAGGTAAAACTGAAGAAATTTACAAGAAAATCTAACAAAAAGGCAAAGAACTAGAACATGGGAGATAAAGGCAACAGAACAAAAGCACTGTCCCAGGATTAAAATTTGAATATAGGAATTGAATCAAGAGAAAAAGGAAAATTATCAAAGACTACTCAAGAAATGTCCAGTAACTAGAAAACACAAGGGAAGGCTACTCCGCATTCAGAAATATCAAGACAGATCAATCAGAGTACTTGGGACAAAGAAAAGGTCTTAAAAGTGTTTAGAGGCCCTCCCTGGTGGCGCAGCGGGTTAAAGCACAGCACTGAGAATCTGAAGCCACTTCCGTATGAGTTCGATTCCCTCCTGCTGCCTGCCCCGGAGGAGACCACATGGCGAGCCAGACCTCTCCTGACCCGCCCACTGCTCCCCTCAGCAGTGTACCTCGTCGATCTGCCTGTTCTGCTCCCCACTCTGTCTCTGGTGAAGCCTCTCACCGCCCCTGAGCCTCTGGCCTGTACCCCAGTTCTGTATGAATAAATAAATAAATCTTTAAAAAAAAAAAAGTGTTTAGAAAGAAAATGGGAATAAATTCCAACTTTCATAAAAAAAACTAGAATTTTAGGATACAATCTTTAAAGTTCTGAGGGAGAAGGACCGTCCAACCTAGAAATTGTATGCTTTGCTAAATATTAAGGTGGGGTCAATTTAGAAATGCTAAGCCTCAAAAACTGTGTCTCATGTGATCTTTCTCAAATGCTGATGGTCAACAGTCTCTACTAAGACACAAAACCGAGTTTGCAAAAGGAAGATGACACCATGGCTTCCAGAAAAGGGAAACAAAGGATTCTCACTTGGAAGGATCAGATAGTTAACCTGATGGTTGGTTTTCAAACATTAGAAGGAGGATCAGGCTTCAAGGGGGCGGGGTGGGGGGGTGTGAATAAGTAAAGCTAACCAAAAAAGCAACTCTGGATCAAAAAGATGTATAGATAAAGATATATCATTTAAATGATACCTTAGCTATGAATTATTATCAGTCACAATAATAAAAAGAACATTTATCAAATAAAAATCTATGTTTGTATTAGAAACATTTGAGAAGTGTTAAGAGAACTTTTAAGTTATATATCATTTTCCACAGTATGAAGATGGTAAATGATTTCTGAATGTGTATTTTTTTAATCAATAAATGAGAGTATAAACATGTTTTCTCAAAATACTGTCATCTTCATAGGTATTGTATCAGTTTGTTCTTACGGCTCAACATTAGAAAAAAGGGGTGTGTAAGTAGTTACCTCCAGGGAAAGGAATCATGATGGGAAAGGAGAGGACTTAGCTTTTTTACAAATGCTGTAGAACAACAATTTTTAAAGTATACAAACATGTATACTTTAAAAATATAAAAACTTATTCTTGACTCAACAGTTAAGGATTGTACACACAGGAGAATCAATGATGGACTTATCTACAGCATGACCAAAATAATAAAGCCATATTCAGAGGGCATCTAGGAATAGTCTGGGGTTTAGCTCTCCCCACTGGGACAGACCTCCTACCAACTGCTACCTGTAGTTTGGGGACAAAGGCATCACCTCTTTGGCTCTTTCGCTGGGTGGTCATATACCTGAAAGATTCAGGATTTTTTTTTTAAGATTTATTTATTTATTCATACAGAACTGGGGTACAGGCCAGAGGCTCAGGGGCGGTGAGAGGCTTCACCAGAGACAGAGTGGGGAGCTGAACAGGCAGATCAACAAAGTACACTGCTGAGGGGAGCAGCAGGCAGGTCAGGAGCGGTCTGCCGGCCATGTGGATCACCTCCAGGGATGGAACTCATGCTGAAGTGGTTTTTAGCTTCTTAGTGCTATGCTTTAACCCACTGCACCACCAGGGAGGGCCAAGATTCAGGATTTTTATGGTCTCCTCATTAACTTTGGAAGTTTGTAATACAAAGTGGAGAAAGATACAAACTCATATCAGAATTCCCAGTATTTTTGTGTCTTCCAGTGCTTCATCTGGGGGAGAGGTGGAGGTAGGGTTACAAGTGATTTTACATGCAGAAATTAATGAAAAGCAACTTGAATAGGAAAATGAAGTGATTTCTAAGAACCAAAAGCTTTAAGTAATAATATGTTTAAAACTACTGATCATTCAGGTGACAAATTCAACTTGTTAAAAAACTGGTTGGTTTCTGAAGAGTCAATATGATACATCAGTTCCATTTCTAATGGATGAGAAGCAGTTCTCAAAGTAGAAAAATATGCACAACTTTTCAGGGCTTACTTTCAGACTAATATGAACAAACACCTGCTTCACTAAGTGGAAAAAAAAATTAAGCAAAAAAAGAAAAATACAACACTAATTAGAACCACTGGCTCAAAATTGACCATCTCAGATATATGAAATTCTACAAATGTTTGTATCTTTGTGACATGCTAAGACAAGCCAGATTCAAGAGCCTTCCCTAAACATTTCAAGTAAAACTGAGATTCCAGGAAGATATTTAAGACCATGACTCCAATTATGCTCTGTAAGTACCCCATTTGAAAAGCACACACTAAGATATCACTTATTACATTTCCATACTGAATACCTTGCCATTAGTTTAAGCCTTTTGGGTTTTGGTCAGTAATTCTTTACTGAGTTGTGCACAAAAAATTCTTCAAAGGATTTTCAGTAAGAAACCAGGTTTTGGGGTTTAAGACCGAAGGGTCTGGAACTGACCCAAAGAAGTAGACAGTAGTAGTTTACCAGTACACTAATACTTGTATGAGGGCAAGTCACTCAAGCAAAAGCCTGAAAAAAAGATATAGCCCATTCATAACACAATTTCAGAGGCTGATTGAACCAGTAAGTAGCATACTACCTGAAACAAAGGTTCTGATCTGGTTGAAGCTCAAAAGAAAATCAGTTATAAGTTAAGATAAACAAATCTCTTTAATAAATTGTTTCTCCATTGTAGAGTGGGCTTGCATTCTTACACACCATTCACTCCCAAAGGTTACTTGAAGTGTCTAACACACACAAAAAGGCAGTTACTACCAAGAAAAAAAAAAGGGGGGGGGAACTACTTTTTATCAGGTGAAGGCTGGAAAGAGGGAAACAAAGAGGGAGAATTGTATGATTTTATCTATATACTGAAGGCAAAGAATCACTGTCACAACTGAGCATACAACTTAGTTCCGGGCATCCCAGTAGCCAATGTAGAACAGGAAATATGATGAGTTATGTAACTGGTTAAAATTAAAAAAAAAAAACAAAAAAAGTCCCTCCTCATTAGGAAACAGTGAAATGAAATGCTCACTTCTTTAAATGAGGGACTCTGAATGGCTGAATGGTACAATAAATCCTCATCTTCAGTTCATGCAACAACAAATATCTACTAAGTAACTACTGTGTGTCCACGCTCTTCTAGGAGCTTGCTGTCCATCAGCCAACAAAACAGATATAAAGATCCCTGCCCTGGGGAAACCCATATTTTACTGAAGTAGATAAATGATATACAAATAGGTAAGTTACATGCTATGTTGTTATAAGAGGGAACAAAGGAAAAGGAAGTGCTGCATAATGGGCTCAGGGGCAGCAGGAGAAGGGAGATTACAATTCTGGATTGTCAAGGTACAGAGATGGTGGTATGGGAACACAGACTCAGCATGAGCAGGCATGGAGGGGAGAAGAGGAAGAGGAAGCAGCCAGTGCAGCCTCTAAGAGGAATTGGGTCTGGAATGTGACAAAGGAAAGGGAAGATGACTACAGAGTTTTTGGATTTTTCCATCATTTATCAATACAGGGAAGACTGGTGGGAAGAATGAGTTTGAGGAAAGGCAGAGGGAATCAGGAATACTGCTGGATCATGTTGAGCCTGAGATGGCTATCTGTCATCCAGGTGAAGACTGGAGGAGGGAGTTGGACATACAATATAGAGGTGAGCAGAGAAGTGAGAGTTGGAGAATGAATGTGAGAATAACCAGAATATTAATAGTACCTAAAGCCATGAGATAAAAATAGAGGTCACCAGGGGAATGAATAGTTACAGAAAGGATCAAGGATTGAGTTTTAGAGATCTCTAAAAACCAAGGTTGAGGAGAAGAACCAGCAAGAAAGCTGAGAAAGAATGACAAGTGGGTAAAGAAGAGAACCAATAGGAGTAGCAGATTTTCAGTACAATCATGGTTCACATTATCCATCAATAAAAGCAAACACCAAGTTTGATGAAAGGAAGCTACAGTCCAACAGTCTAGGTTTTTGGCTTTTGATCAATTCTGGCTTAATTATCACAGCAGCAAAGAAAGGGTAGAAAACGGAAAATCAGAATGCTAGTGATCATGAGAGCACAGGCTGGTACACACTACTAGCTCAAGGAGCACTATCAGAGTCTGGACAATGAATTGGTTTAGAGGTCAAAGTAGATTATTGGAAAACACCAACTCAAAACCCCCAAGTTGGTGTTAAGTCCCTTCCTGATCTGTCCCTGCAGAAACACCTATTTAAGCAACTGCTTTTTGCCAGTTCAATCCCACTTTAGTTCTTAGGCCTGGAAAGCAGATCCAGATCCCAAAGCACATCAGGAGCTCTTTCCTCACTAGCAAAAGGGTCCAGAGTCTTTTGCCCTGAGTTTGAATACTAGGGACAAAGACTCCAGATATGTACGCTCTTCTGAGAGAGCAATAAAGAAGACAGGAGTATTATCCAGTTTTCTTCAATTCTTCCCCATCTCTTTTCCCTCCCTCTCTCTCAGGTCATATAAACAGGATAATCTTTAAAATTTTACATGCAACAAGTAATGTATGTATTTACACCAACCTTGTTCCAAAAAGAGTTGCAGTTCCAAAACAGGTTTTAACTATGTTTGCCTTAATTTTAAAAACAGAAAACATATTAACCTCAGAATAAGGGAAACTACAGAATAAAAATAAGGCCTAAATTAGCAAAAATGACTAGTATGAAGTTCTGTATGTTTATTTTTAAGCAATAATCACAATATTTTCCAAGAATCATATTGTTCAATCAATCAAATATTTTCCCAGTTAATGCCCCAGCACCTCTGATACCTAGGATTAGAGTGGCTGTTCTAGTGGTTCTTTAAAAAAAAAAAAAAAAGTTACTGAGCAATATGAGGGTGATAGCTATCTCTAAACTATTTTCTATCCCTCAATAATGCAAACCAAGAGCATAATATTCTAATTCATCTAGAGGAAAAAGGAATTGCATATTCCACGGATCTAATATCTTGATGGAACTTGCATATGAAATCTTCAGAATTTAATGTATGAGCACTATTTCTCAAAAACAAGTTTTAATTATGAGTTGAAGCAGATGAAGGGTAAGTCCACATAGTGAAAAGTCAACCAACAGAAGGAATTTCAACATAATAAAAATGACAGAACCTGGGGCCTCATATGTGTATTTCAGTAGCTCTGCCTGTTCTGCTCCCTACGCTGTCTCTAGTGAATCTTCTCACCACCCAGGACCTCTAGCCTACACCCCAGATCTTATATGCATAAATAAAAAAATGTTTAAAGAAAGAAATGACAGAAACGATCCATGATTCTGGCCTGAATAGAAGGTGCTCTAACTGATACAGAAGGGTGTCAGGGTGAAAGTATAGTAGTGGTCAATATCCACTGCCTAAAAACAAAACGCTTGAATCTAAAATGCACATGGTAATTAACCAATCAAGGCACTAAAATTCTTTATCTACAGTTGAGTATAATTTGCAAACTTTCTTCAAAGGTTTCTAAATTTGTACTTCTTAAATAAACATCTGTAAGGATATTAGCAATAGCTTGGCTATTTTCGTTTTGAAAAATGAGGCCCAAAGAAATTTTAGTTTCACCAAGTGGTCCTTATCTCTTTACTTCTCCTGATGATTACATACATCTTTAATTATCTGCCAAAACCATATTAATTCAGATAACTAAACAAAAAATGAACCTGTAAGATCGGTACATGAAAAAAAAAAAAGATGTTATAAGTCAAAAGAATGAGAGTGATTTCTTGAATAAAATACAGATCTAGGCCTTTGAAAAGCAATGAGTGGAAAGTTACCAAGTAGCAAGTATAAATCTCCAGCTCATAAAAGATTAATTAGCCCTTTGCAAAAATCACACCGTTTTTTATATCTAGGCGGATCCTGAAGCATAACATTTTCAAAATAAAGCCCAATATACAGACTTAATCAAGTCTAAAAATTATTTCTGAACCAGCTTATAGACCATTAATAAACCTTATTGCATTAAATATATTTTCCATTGTGGTAAACTATAATGTTGTTCTAATTATCTGCAGCTCTCCCTATATAAGTATTATATCTGCTGTCATGTGACTTCTAGTGCTTCCAGATAGAATTAGTTATACTCAACCCATTTTTGTAAGCTTAGCCAGGTGACCTGCTTCAATATGAGTGGAAGGGGCCTATAAGCAGAAGCATTAATAGCCAAGAAGGGGCTGTCTCTTATCTTCCATGAGATTATGTCCCAGACCAGGGTAGCTCCTTCAATTTAGATCTAGAGTAAAGAAGACCTTTGGAGCAAAGCCACATCACATTTCATGTAATGTGAATGAGAAATTAAATATGTTGTTTTAAGCTACTGGACATCATCTGGTCTAAGCTGAGTGACAAAACTATCACACATCATTTTTAAAAGTTTTAATGGTCATAGAGGTAGCAGTGTAATGAAAGTAGATGGAGTTAGTGCCAGTGAATTTTCATGCAAGCCATCTATATAATACAATAGAATGAATGGAAAATAACTTCTTTTTCTAATTAAAGAAATTTCTGCCATATAAATATGTGCTTTGTGAGGGAGTTGGGGCAGTGGGATCTTAAAATTAATTATTTTAATTAATAATTAAAGAGAAGACTGTTGAAAACAATGTTAGCTAAAGAAGTTAAGGTTCAACAGCTTACCCTTCCACAATTGGGTTATTAACCTCTAACTGATGCAAGGCATAAAACAACCAAGGTTATAAACTAAACTGCTACACTAGTCTCCAAGCAAAACTAAGAAATATAATTGGGATTTTAAGGGATGAAGAAATCATCCCCCAAATCCAATTTCAGTGTAGCACTTTAGTATTAATATTGTTTAGCATTAGCCACTGCCTGCAAATCTTATCAATAAGAGCTGATGACACAAACTGTTTTTGAAATGATACTATAAAACAAAACTGGACAAAAATTTGGATATTTTAAGTGATTTTTTAGATGCCAAAGAAAAATAATGCTCACCAGTATGTCCCCTCCCACAGATACTCGCATGAAAATATACATATACTCATTTAAAACTTAATTTCCAAAAGAAAAATAATTGTAGATTATTTTTGAAGAGGTCTTGCAAAACTGCAAGAGGAACTCAGGTCACTACAAGAATTAAGGTGAGGGCCCTCCTTGGTTACACAAAAGGTTAAAAGCACAGCACTATGAAGCTATCCACAGCCACTGCAGCATGAGTTTGATCCCCAGCAGGCGAGGGAGCTAACCTACATGGCACAGCTGACCTCCGCTTTCTTGCCTGCTACTTCAGGAATTCAGCAGTGTATTTCAGTCAATCTGCCTATTCTTCTCCCTAGTCTATCTCTGGTGAATCCTTACTCCTTACACCTCTGGCCCAACCCCAGTTCTTATATGCGTAAGTAAGTAAAATCTTAAAAAAAAAATTACTGGGTCCATTAAAGGTAACCGTCATGGTTGGGTTTATAAAAAGAAAAAGAATTAAGCTGAGGGAAAGTGATATCCAGAGGCTGACCCACTTTAATTGGAAGTAACCAAATGAAAAGGTGGCCAGTGAAAGGCTAAGGGCAATATGAAGACTCTTGTGGGCATAAGTCATGATTCACAGACAATCTACACTTTACCCAAGAGACAAAGATAAAAACAATACTATCTTCTGCTTTGAGAGGTCCTTAATCTTGAAGCCCATGGTTCTCTATACGGTGACTGGAAAGTTTGTGATAGACATCAGAAAAGCTATTTGCATTGCAGAGTTCAAACCCAGTTAGGAACATATTTTCCATAACCCAATTATACCCAGAAGGTATGGACTTCCATGCATTTAGGAAATTATTCCAATAATTTCAGAAGGAATGAAGAGTTCCCTCAGAAAAATTTTGTTTGTTGTTGATTATGGAAAAAAAACACAAGAATTTAAGTGTCAAGTTGCTGGGATGTTTTATGTAGAAGCAGACATGACTGATAGGTTTGGAAGGAAACAAAGAATTTCCTGGGGGGCCCTCCCTGGTGGCACAGTGGGTTAAAGCATAGCACTGGGAAACTAAAGCACTTCAGCATGGGTTCGATCTCTGCCTGCCCTGGAGGTAACCCACATGGCGCAGCAAATCTCTCCTGGCCTGCCTGCTGTTCCCTTCAGCAGTGTACTTTGTCAGTCAGCCTGTTCCGCTCCCCACTCTGTCTCTGGTGAACCCTCTCACGGTCCCTGCATCTCTGGCCAGTTATACATACACAACACTGGTTTTGTACGCATAAATAAATAAATCTTTAAAAAAAAAAAAACAAGAAATTTCCTGGGGACTCTTTTTCCTGCTCCAAATATGGTTGGAAAAAATGATGGAGGCAAACATTCAGCAGAACATGGTAGGATTGCAAATATTTTATTCTTTTAGGAAAACCCACCCATCCTTAGCTTCCATTTCCTGCAAATCCCTGTGTCTCTGTCCACTTATGACTGCACCACAGAAAGAGTCCTACTGGAGGGAAAAGTGGGGAAGAAGATAGACAAAGAATAACCTGATGTCAACAAGGAGGGAGAGATGGATAGAAAATGAACTATAAGGTAAAAAGATGGAATTAGGCTTGAAACGGGAGGTCGTGATAGGGAAGAGCTAGGCTGCAATTTTCTACCACAAGTGAACTGAAACAGAGAAAGCTGGTCTGCAGAGAAAGCAGTGCAATGCCGGAAGATAAGTTTCCATGAGTGGTCAAAATAAAGCTTACCTTCAGGTCCTAACTCTCCACTTCTCAGAGAAGCACTGGCTTGACAACCAAGCTTTTGGATTTTATGGGGTTTCTTCAAGTAATTTTCTTTCTGTTGCTGGTTTATTCAAGCCAGTGTAAATAAGTTTCTCCTTTTCAAGATAATAAGCCTTATTGGTTTATTTTTAAATGTTGCTTTATTTTTTCTGATCTTGGCAGACTTCTTAACATATAAAATATATAAATCATAAATATTTATCATGATAAATTACTACAAATGCATATATCCATGTCATCATCAACATACGTAGCAAAGATAGGCAACATTATTCGGGATGCCACCCCACCCCTCATCAACACATTTCTGTGACCACCCTATTATACTCTGGCTTCTGTCACCATCAATTTTTAAAACTTTTATATAATAGTTCATTTTTATATCATTTTGTGCCGTTTTCCAGCTCAGTTGTAATCCCCATAAGCTTTCCATCACCAAATCACCTGTGTGCCATAGTCCAGTGCACACCCCCTACCATTTTTGATCCCATTCCCCACTCCACCCCTGTAAAATGTCTCTGATATATAGCTGTTTATTATTATTATTATTTCCCATGCTGCTCCTTTATACTTCTGCTATGAGTGAAACGAGAGTATTTTTCTTTTTCTTTCTGGCTTATTTCACCTAAGCATGATCCCTTCCAGCTCCATCCATGTTGCTGCAAAAGACATGAGTTTATCTTTTTGATTGCTGAGTAATATTCCACTGTGTGTTTGTACCACATCTTTTTAATCCAGTCACCAATTTTGGGGCATTTGGTTTGATTCTGTGTCTTTTCTATACCATCAATTATTTTTTGCTTCTTTCTGATCATTATATAACTGATATAAGTATATAATACATATACTTATTTCTAACTTCTCTTACTCAATGTTATACTATCTAGTAATTTATTGTGTATTGTAAGTAGTAATTTTTATTGTTACATAGTATTCTACTTTGTAAGCACAAAACAATTTATCCATTCATATTTGGTTTAATTCTATTATGTTTCTATTAATCTCATGAACATTCTTGTAAATGTTTTTGGCACACATAAGCACTCATTCCTGTGGGATGTTTATTTCTTGGAGAATAATTTTTAATCACAGGATATGTGTTTGCTCCTCTTTTTACAGATGCGTTCCAACAACTTTCCAAAGAGGTCAAGCCAATTCAGATTTCCAGTATGGAAGAATATGAGCTTTTCTAATCTCCATTTAATTCTGGCCATCAGTTGTTACCTTTTAATTTTAATCCTACAGATAGATAGGTATGCTGATGTTTTTCAGTTAGGTTTTTGGATTTCCTTATTGATTCCCAGTTATTCTTTACATATCCTAGACAAGATGTTTATTGGATAGATGTATGACAGACTCTTCTACTTTGTGACTTGCCTTTTCATTCTTAATTTGTACTGCTGAATTAAATGTCTCAATTTTAATGAGCATGAGAACAGACAGAACAGTACATATAGTTATGAGAAACAGACCTGAATCGGTGGGTTTATACAGCCATATAACTGCATTTGGTTTATTTAAGGAAACCTAACTAGTTACCCCAATGGAAGACCCTGAATGTTATTATCCTTGCTTCCCCAGAGCTTCAGACACAAGGAATCACCAACTGAGCAAGGAGCAGTGTTTGCAAAGTTTGCCATGTATATTTTTTCTGCATTTTAACCTGGAAACATTATAAATGAATAATTTACCCTATCAGAACTACAAGTCCCATGGCATACTTCCAACAAAACTCAGCATAAAGAGCAGTCCTACAGAGCACATCCCAGAAGAAATATTTAATTTGAGCTCAAAAGAACATATCTACACCCAACCATTTATCCCCAGAGAAAAGGACCCCAAGTTCAACCCTTTCCTAGAAATTGCTAGTCCTAAATAATCGTGAACATTTCCTTGGCTTGGGGCAGCAAAAGGAACAATGGGTTTCTCCACTGGCAAGATTTCAACAAAGTTCAGGTAAAGACCACAGATCTATCATCTTCATTGACTCTTGGCTCTCCTGTGAAGATATCCTGATCCCTATGTTATAGGCACAGAAAGATGACCTCTTAGTGAAAACTGACAATAGGCTTGCAGAGAAGGGAGGAAGCTGGAGCTGGGGAATCCTACTGGATCCAGGTCCTGAGTTAGTCTGTGCCTTTCTATGCCCTCCCAAATCCTGCTTTCATCTACTGTATGCCATCTGGGACCAGAGCCCATTCTCTGCTCCTCTGACTATAAACAAACATGACAGCTCTTTCATGATGTGTGCTGGGTAGTATTATAGTTAAGAAACACTATATCCTAGATGTTCCTACTTATCTTACCTCCCTGGTCTTCCTTTCCCCTTTCAATTCCAATGACACACTTTAACTCAAGGCACAGTGATATTAATCATTTCTTTCTAGACACAGAGAAAAAGGAAGCATATGCCTAATAGCAAGCAGTAGAGGTCAAGATTCTAGACCCCAAGGTCCAGTGTATCTCCTGGTTTCACACTGAACCAAATCCCTTTGATTTCACCAACCAAAAATAAGGTTAAAAAATTGGAGATGATGGGAAATAAATGCAACTCAGGGTCCTGGAGCGTCAAAAAGAGAAAAACAGATATTCAGGATGAAGCAGTTTCCATGGATTAGGTGCGCCAGTGCAGTATCCACTCTGTCTTTGAGTTAAACACACTTTACCTAAAATCAAAAAGTGAGAGATACTTTGATTCTCCAGAAGGTGTGAAAAAGCTACATAAGCACTTGAGATTTCACTAAAGGAAAACAAAGGCCTTCCATTTAGGTTTTCCTGTTTCCATAAGTATCCAAACAGTAGCCTTTTGTTATTCACAGTTGACTAAAATAAACCTAAAAGAGAAACAAAAAGAAACATTTCTCTTCCTCTATTAGCCTGGAAATTGATTTTTAAAACTGTCAAAATAGAGTGCACTGACTGTGGGGAGAAGTGACAGTGCCCTAAGGAATCCAAGTTGACACACACAGAGCAGGTAAGAAGCTATGTATATGGGAAGGGCAGTTAGAGAACAGACTGGACTGAGGGGTTCAAGTCAAATTAGCACAAATCTATTACCAAAATGTTTAAACTTCAGCTGATGGAAGCAAGAAATTCCTGATCACCTAAAGGATAGGTTGCCATAAAGAAGACACCTAAACAGGTGTAACTCATGAACCTTCATGCAGATATGACAGATTACTATACATGCTACTGTTAAAATGTTGCATGTTCATTGAACAAAAGTTATAAACGCCTAAGAAATAGAACCAAGTCATCATTCCCCTCCTATATGGATAGTATATTAAAAACTCTACTATGCCACAGCATCACGAACAGGTCTCCAGATTCCACTCTAGATCCACAACTATGATACCTCCCTCATTTTCAATTCCCTCAAGTACAAACATGTCAGGATACAAGTAAAGTCATTGGGCTTCATTATAAAATTGACTTTGACTTTTCTCAACTTAAAAAAACAGGAATACTGGCTCTCCCTGGTGGCGCAGCGGGTTAAAGCACAACACTAAGAAGCTAAAGCCACCTCCATGAGTTTGATTCCCGCCTGCCCTGGAGGTGACCACATGGCATGGCAGACCTCTCCAGACCTGCCTGCTGCTCTCCTCAGCAGTGTGCTTCGTTGATCTGCCTGTTCTGCTCCCCACTCTGTCTCTGGTGAAGCCTCTCACCGCCCCTGAGCCTCTGGACTATATCCCAGTTCTGTATGCACAAATAAATAAATCTTTAAAAAAACAGGAATACCAAAACTTTCACCAGGAGCAAACTTTTTTTTTAAGGATTTATTTATTTATACATACAAGAACTTGAGTACAGGCCAGTGGTGCAGGTGTGGGGCGGGGGGAGAGGACTCACTAGAGACAGCATGGGGAGCAGAACAGGCAAACTAACTGAACCCTGCTGAGGGGAGTAGTGGGCGGATCAGGAGGTTGCCACGCCATATGGGTCAGCTCCCTGGTTGGGGACTGAACTCCTGCTGCAATGGATTTGAACAGCTTCATAGTGGTGTGCTTTACCACTCTGCTCCACCAGGGAGGATCCCACTAGTAGCAATCTTTCAATCACTTCTCCCAATCACTACTGATCCTTGCTAGAGTTCAGAAAATTTGGGTAAGTAAATTTCAATTATTTCTCTAGAAGCCTCCTCTCCTTAATAGGGATTCAGGAAATTCTCCCACTTCTGAGTTGTAACTCTGAAAGGAGCTCTAAGTATGGTTTCTCAGCAACCAGCAAAATCTTATCCTGTCCTCAAAGTTTTTTTAAAAGTCAAGTCTAGCTACTCCAACAACCTCTTCAGGTTATGCCACCCAGGACTTAATTTTGTCACCAAAAGGCCAAACCCATTTGACAATCTCTACAATGTGGCCCAGAAGTTCCACTTGCAGATATATATCCAACAGAAATGTACACATGTTCACCAAAAAAACATGCACAAAGCTGCAGAAAATATCTAAAGCTCATTTCCAGCAGAATGAATAAACTGTGGTATATTCACCCATGGATACATAAGATAATAATATATATGAGGAGAATGAACCAACTATAATCACATAAAACAACATGGGTCAATATTTCAAATAAAACATGAAGTGAGAGCAGCCAGACACTGGTGAGCATGTATTCTGTGATTGTATGTATATAAAGTTAAAATACCAAGAAAGGTAATCAACTACAATAGAAGTAGGATACCCTCACAGCAAGGGCAGTGACTATGAATGGTTATGAAACAAAATTGATGAGTTTGAGTCTAAAGCTCTATTTAGGGAAGAGAGTTGTGGTATTTGGCAGAAAAGTGATTGATAGCACCACATAATTGGAACAACCCCTAAAAAGACTACGCAAGCAATTATTTTTTCTAGAAAATAGCAACTCTGTTGAGATTAATGAATGGGTGTGGGGAGGAGGAGGAAGTAGCAAATAGATTGATTCAGTCCTGATTTCTATCTTCAATTATATTTTTCTCAAGGTCAAAGGGTGAATCAGTTAGAATTACTAAAAGAAATCTGGACAATTTTAGCCAAAAAAATGCAAAACAAAGTTCAACAAATTTATATCCTTGCTTCTAGCCATGTTAAAAATTATATAAATAGCTACAACAGTTTCATTTATGAATATAAAATAAATGTAAACCAAAAAAAGAATAGTTTGTGTGTTTCTCAGGGGACTGGATAATTATAAAAGGGATTAATATGTCTTCTGAGACTAAGACCCGATGCTCAATTCCATTAACTAAATGAATTAAAAAAAAAAAAAGAAAAACCAACTTCCAACAGAGCTTCAAGATACCTGACATTGTCTGAAAGATGTTTCCAATTAACTGATTGCTTCTGTAAATAAAACACACACACAAACATACAAGGAAGATGTTTATTTCTAACAGGTTTTTCTAGGTTATCTATCCATCGCAAATACTCAACAGTATTATCTATTTTAAGATTCTTCATAATGAGAACATCAGTTGCTTCTAGAATCTATATACATTTTAATACAAATCTCAAAGGAAGGAGATTATAAAGAGGTAACTAAATTTAAAAGCCAGAGAAAGAAAGTAATAATTGTTGGATGATAGCCCTGTTATGCTCACACAGAAAATATGCTCATAGGTAACTCATATGTCCCCTGGTTGGAATGTTTTAATAAGAACCTCATTGTCAGGCCTCCCACCATCAAAACACAAACACACACATACTTTCTCCAAAAAATCTGAGTTTTCCATAGCTTTGCAAAGTATGGAAGGCTTTCTTTATAATTATACCAGTAACTATAAGAGAATTAATGATATCCATCACTTCCTGGAGTTGGAGAGGTGAGGAAGACAAAAAACAGTAGAAGGCAAGATAAAACCCACTTCTCCCTAGCAAGGAGTTTAAAAAGTACTGTCAAATTTATGGAATCAAGTATACACTGTAGCAATTTAAAAAGAAGGTTGCAAATTTTTTGACACTCTTACCAACAAGTGGTTTTTCAAACTATGAAAATAAAGTAATCTCTGAAGTCATAAAATGCAATGAAGCTTCCAAGTGGTTCACAGCTCCTACCGTGAGCTGGTTGTCAACGTGGAGGGAGTTTTGGGAATGAGATTGACATTTTACTCAGTGAACTTTTATGTAAAGCTGATTGTTCTACATGATGTGAGTCTCTGAAATCAGGTTAAAACCAGACAAAGACAGAAAGACTGGTGTCTAAGTAAGAAGAAATTCTCCAGACAGCTATCTGTGTTCTTCATCTGTGACACTCTCTCCTGGTGCCCAGGCTGTTGTTTTGGGACTTACTTAGCCTCCATAATCACTTAAGCTAGTTATTTATAATAAATCTCTTTCTGTAATCATATGCATATCCTATTGGCTCTTTCTCAAAAGAACCCTGATTAATAGATGTGGGAAGCTGGTGACCTGTGTAAGCAGTCTGACTCCCTGGGGTCACCATGCTGAAGTTGCCATATGTAGGTGTTCTGGTCAAGTCATCACTGAATCTGGCCTTCTAGTCATTCCTGCCAAGGGACACAGTATGGGAGAAAAGCCTTCTTGGACCCTCCAGACAAATTCACCAGCTGGTAACCTACAGAGACCTCAGTCAACACCACAAGGGTCAGAAGGACCAGCCAATGGCCTTCCCTGGCTGTGCAACGGGTTAAGCACAGCACTAGGAAGCTATCCGAAGCCACTGCAGCACAAGTGATCCCTGGCAGGGGAGGTGACCCACATAGCACAGCAGACCCCTCCTGCCTTGCCCACTGCTCCTCTCAGCAGTATTTCAGTCTATCTGCCTGTTCTGCTTCCCACTCGGTCTCTGGTGAATCCGCTCACCCCTGCACCTCTGGCCTGTAGCATAGTGTATGTATGTATATATGTGTGTGTGTGTGTGTGTGTGTATAATAAATCTGAAAAATATAAAAAGGACAAGCCAAGACCTGGATGAATCCCTGACCTACAGAATCCAAAATAATAATTGTCTAAGTTTCTACATTTTGAGGTAACTTGTTCAATGATAACCGTCAGAAAAACTAAAAAAAGAAAGAGGCAACAGTTAGGTCTGAGAAAAGAAGTTCACTGAAGTGGGATCAAAGAGGAGTTTAAGTTTTCATATTAAATACCTCTTTATTTTTTGCATTATTTTTACTATGTGCAAAAATTATGTCAGAAATTATACTGAATGCAAGACACTGACATATAGTTGAAATTTGCTAGAACTTAAATATTCATATACAAATGGGGGATATGGTAATTAATTAGATGGAATGAATTCTTCTATAATGTATATACATATCAAATCATCTTACAGTCCCATCAATCATACTTCAGTATATTTGGAAGAAAAATAAACTTAAGCAATTCAAACATAAAGAGAAAACAACAAGCATGTTTTGCACGTACTGTGTACCAGGAAGTTTTCTAGACATTCCATTTTAATTCTTTTCATCCTCATAGTAAGCCCATGAGGGGTTGCTTTTATTATCCTCCTTTTCATAGACAAGGAATTGAAGCACAGAAAGGTTCAGTAACAATGCCAATGGTTCTACAGCATATCTCAGAACCTATATTCAAACTAGCCAATCTGGGTTCAGGCTTACATTTCCACAGATAGGCCAGACCAGTTCAGCAGTTACAAGCCAGTGGATGAAGGTACTATCTCAAATTGCCATTCACCTGGGTCTCCAAGTATGTGACTGATCACTCTTCATGTGTCAAGCACTGCTGCATGGTTTACTTTGTGAGAACTGACTATATGGTACACTTCAAAATTCATATGTGTGCTAAAGTTCAATTTTAACAATTTTAAAAGTCACATAAGTCAAGTCACACATACAAGACACATAAAATTTCCTGTAACAATGGAAAACAAGTTGATGTATTCATTGACTGGAAGGCAGAAGTATGGTTATTGCATTATTTGGGTATCTTCAATGCTGCTCACATTACATTTTAGTGACTTTTCAAATATGCACAAATAACCCAACAAATGTCCCAGTGAAGTTTGTTATTTTTCAGTGATAACCCCTTTGCTGCTTCTGAATCTTCTCACCATACACCTGTTCCCTTTTAACAGACCTTTGTTTGCACAAACAGAACTCCTTTTTGTCATTCTCCTACCCCATTCCCTAATTCCTCAAATTTCTTCCAAATAGACCCTTTCCCATCATCTTTCTCCTCCCTAAACTAGGAGTTTATAGCAAGAGCACAGTAGCCCATAGAACTATTTGTGCGTAGATGCTGATACCCACAAAAATGAATCTAAGATCTAAGTCTTTAGTGTATTGATTCTAGTAGCCATTTGCCTGTGGTTTCTTTGAGGCCAGTTTGGATAATTTAAAACAAAGTTATTTTAAAACAAAACTGTAGTCTGTATTTCTCTAGCTCCTCCCCTATGGTTTCTCACCCACCTAGTCCACCATCTTCCTTCCCTCCTCTCCCCTCCCCCCCAAAACAAACCAGTTCTGCACTGTAGACCTCTCCTAACCAGCTGTGCTCCCCTCAGCAGTGTATTTCATTCAATCTGCCTGTTCTGCTCCCCACCTCTGTCTCTGGTGAATCTTCTCACTCCCTCCCCCCAACCCCCACCTCTGGCCTGTACTCTAGTTCTTGTATGCATAAATAAATACATCTTTAAAAAAAAAAAAAAACTTCAACTAAAGTGATTCATGGACTTGGCGAATTCAGAGTGCAGGAAAGAGTGCCCAGAAGCACCCCTGTGCCCTAAGGTGATAAACTGCATTTCTATTTTGTGTTCTCTTCAAAGGAAGCAATTAGTTCTCCACAGGTGGCTTCTCCTCCATCCTCAGACACCATCACCTCAACATAGGACAGCCCAGCCTTCACTTTTCTGTTACTGCCTCAGCTGGAGAAACTTTCCTCCCTACTCTATTAACTGAAAAAGGGCCAAGGTTAAAAATCTCTCAACTCTCTCAATCTTTTTCTTGGGAAAACTTCACGTAAAATGAGGGAATGAGGAGTGACTGATAATGGCATGAGATTTCTTTTTTGGAAAAAGTCTTGAGGTTACACAGCAATGACAAGTGCATAATTGTATGAATACACCAAAAATCACTGGACTGTACATTCCATGATATTTAAAATGAATAAAATGTGTGAGTGCCAACTTTTTAGTGAAAAAGTTGGATGACCAGATGAACAATTACAATTCAAGTTGCTAAACTCACGAATTAAACTATGAGGAAACAGGTCCGATTTCCAGGGAAATTAGCCCTGGGGTTGGGGGTAGGAGTGAAGGTGGGTCAATTGTAAATAAATAACAGATCTAGACGATGAAACTTGCTAGTCTCAGGGCTCTCACTCTTGATAAAGTATTTCATTAATTAATAAGATGAACCTAGAGGCGATGTGCAGAGAGCCAGCGCTGGGGGACGCCACACGTTGTTTTTAAGGCTGACTCAAAGTCCTCACCAAGTCACCCCGACGCAGCACAGCCCTGCAGGGCAAGAGATGCCTCCGAAAGTTCCGCGGACTCGGGTGGAGAAGGAGGAATGGTCAAAGGAAGTTGGCTGCAGTGAGCGCAAGATTCCCTGTTTGCCAAATTAGCATGAAGACAAGGACGTAAGGGGACCAAGTTCGCTCACGGGTTCTCACACCCTCCCAGGATCTGACCCCACAAACACTCCAAGCCCACGCTGTAGCGGCCGGTTCCCGAGAGACCCAGAGCTCCTGCATCTTCCCCCCACCTCCTGGCTCCTCCGAGCGCGGCCGAAGCCATCTCCCACTCAGCTGAGGAAGAGCCGGGACCACCTGCCGCTCTAGGACGGCGGGATAAAGGGGGGTCGCCCGCCTCGCCCTCTTGCGAAACTCTGTTCAGAACTTCTCAGAGAGACGCCTCCGGGAGGGTGTCCCGTCCCACCCCAAAACGGCGTGATAAACGGCCGCGGGCACCCGAGGGCCGCGCACGGGGTTCCGGAGCCCCAGGGCTCACACGCACCCTCCCCACCCCGCGCCGGGTGGCGGGGCCCGGGACTTTACCGCCGCCCAAAGCCCGGCGCCCGGGGCTCCCCTTCCCGACCGCCGAGTCCCGCGGCTGCAGCGCGCGCAAAAACCCGCGCGGCCGCGGAGTCCGAGCGACCTCTCGGACCCGGCCCGTAGGCCCACCCGAGGCCTCGGGGCTGACCCTGGCGAGCGGGTCCCCGCAGGCGCTGCCCTCCTCACCTACCGACACCGCGCGCCCCCAGGGGGGCACCAAGTTTGCCCAGCTCCGCCAGGAGGCCCGCCCGGGATTTGGGTCCCAGCCCGGCGAAGAAGGGAGGGGGGCAGCGCGAACCGAACGGGGTGAAAAGAGCGCCGCGTTGACCCGGCCGCACTCACCTCCAGACGCCGCTCCCAACCTGCCGCGCCGCGCCGGCCGCTGAGTGACTAGACTGAGCCTCCCGACCGAAGAGGAGGAGGAGGCGGAGCGCAGGGGCGGAGCCGGCTGGTGGCCAGCGGCAGAATTAAACCCCGAAACGCGCAGGACGCACCCGACTTCGCAGCCACCTCAAGGGCAAGAAGTCGGGAGACACTAGAAAACCTGAGGCGCCGAGTGGGAAGCGACAGTGGCTGCGTCCCACAGCGGGGTATGAGGGACGCCTCGGCCCGCCGAGCCCTAGGCGACTCCTCAGACTTCAAGGAACCCCGGCTCTCAGCCGCGCTCTTTGTACCCCCCAGAGCCGGCCGGCGGCAATCCCCAGTGCGCCTGCGCGCCGCTCCGACTCTTCCCGGCCCACGAGGCACCTTCGCGCACCTCCCGCCTCGGCTCTCTGGCTTTCAGCTGTGAGAACCAGACCGGAGCTTCCTCCCTCCCTGCACGCTCCTTCTACCCCCGCGTTTTTTACTTATTGCCCGAGGGGAGTGAAAACATCCACCCCTCATTGAAACTTGGCGCCAGTTCGGTTCTGTAGGCTCTGCCGGGAGGGGTACCTGGAAGCCAGAGACAGGCACAGTTAACTCCCCCTTTTGGTTCCTGCTGTCTCCATCCACTTGGCTACGAAATTGCCCTGCGGCAATGGATTTGTTTGTCCGCTCCTTTTAAGAGCCCGACTGGAGCGAGCAGGGCTCTCTCTTCCTGCAGGTGCTCCCGGGGCTGGCGGCCAAAACCTTCCCGCCTTTCTCTGGACCTGCCCTGTGTCTTCTGGGCATTCGCTCCAACTTGGCTACAGTACCGAGTCCTCGGTGGAGGGGAGAGGACTCCTGTCAAGAAGGGTGCAGACGTTCAAGGAATCCCCAAAGAAGACAGTGTCTGCCTCGGGAACTTAGGAATGAACTAAGGCAGTCACTCCAGGCAGAGCACTTGATGTGGGTGCGAGAGAGATAAGTGAGAGACTGCCTTGAGTCTTGCAAACTGAAGATGGTTTGAGTAAGTAAACTGAGAAGGAGCTTAGGTTGGGACAGAGGGCTGAATTTATTAAAACCAAGTATATTAGGACAAAAACAAACAAGCACCTCTCCAATCACTAATTTTCTTAAAGGATGTGAAGGTCCTTCCTCTGAGCTCTCCAGCACAGAACATTCCCTAAGGGGCCTTACTTCACAGTCTTTTGCAAGTAGATTGAAGTAATGAGTCAGCAAGCTCAAAAGACAAGCCGCTGGACTGAGGGAGAAAAGACTGAAATCGATGCATCCATACACGTTGGAGACAAAGCACACCTGCAAATTCCTGAAATTGATGCAACCTGTCTGTAAAAACTCAGCAAAGAGCAACTCAAAGATAAGGCGGTGGGAACAAAAATACCTCATTTTTAACCTTGACCCCTGTGCCAACTCACCAGTAACAGTAAGCAAACTCTTTCTGATTTTCAATTTCTTCATCTGTAGAATAAGGGATATGGATTCAGTACTGATTCTCTAAAACCTTCTCCTGCAAAATGTCCACCACTCTATGAAAATAATTTGTTCCTAAGATAATAAGGGTGGGTAGAATCAGAGGCAGGGTCTCCTACAAAAGTGATCTCCACCCTTTATTTCTCCTTCCTTGCATTTTGTCAATAAACACTTCACAGGTTCTTAAGATAAATCTAATCAATCAAAACTATGGTATATCCTGAATTTTTACTTAGACTTAGACCCAAAATCCACTCAAGTGGATTTGTACTTGAAATTTACTTCATTTTTTAGTCATTTTTCTGTTGAGACATACAATTTAGTCATTTTGAATATATTCAGTTGTGCAACAACCATCAACTAATTCCAAAATATTTTCATCATTCCAATAAGAAACTCCATTAGCAATCACTCCCTAGTACCCCCATTCCTTTCATTTCAGGCCCCTTTTTTAACACATTATTACTTTATTCAATATCTCCCCCAATGGCATCATGTGACCCTGCACTGTACACTTGGGGTCATAATAAGAGGGGTCTTGCTTGCAGTGTCCATGTTCAGGACTTTCTCCTCTCCCTCTTTTTCCCATGAAAATTAATTTTTCCTGTGCCCATTCCTTCTGGAATCAGCTACACTAACAATGAATGTAAATTTTACAGTTTTGTTGTTAAGTCTGCCCTGGTTCCAAGATGTGCCATCAATACTGTGGATAGTGAACCTTCAGGTCAAGTAATCACTCAATCTGCCTAACTAGGAGTTATGTGCAAATAACAGTAACCAGTTGTTTTTTGTCCCTGAGACTCCTTGTCTGTAAAATGGGAATCATACCTACTATGCCTCCTTTGTCAGAATGCAGTAAAAAAATCAAAACTGGCAAGTGAGTTAAACTGTAATGTGCCTTGGGTGTCCTACAGGTAAGAATGTGGAACCTTGTGTGTTCCATATACTCTGGTCCATGGGGGGTATATGGCAGCAAGGTGGTAAGTCAGAAGGCAGTAAGGAAGGCACCCTGGCAAGAGATCATCAAAGTCATATCAAACCTTTGGAACCAGTAGGGTTGGGACAAGCTCTAAAAGCAATTTTCTTATTCATACTCTGCTTCATATCACCTTTTAAAAAAATACTATTGTACTCCACAGTTACTGAAATTGTTAAGCTTTTTGTCATTCCCAAATCTTTTACAGAGATAAGAGGGAAGGGTTTTTGCTTGTCTTCATGTCAGAATTTCAAAGGGAACTGGTGGCAAGTGTGTGTGTGTGTGTGCGTGTGTGCACATACAAGCATAGACACAAGTGAGTCTCCCTTAAAGACAAGGTAATCTGCAGGCAAAGACGGTTGTGCAGTTGATATATCTGGATTCATCACCCCACCACCTCTTCCAATGCTGAGCTTAGGATCTTCTAAATTTTACTGTTAGAAGTTGTTTTTTCCCTCACCCCTGACCCTTTTCTTACTGCTGTTTAGAAGTCTTCTTTCTTAGGAACATTTATTAACATTACACTAACCTGTAATTTACACTCTGGACTACCTACAGCCAAGGGCTCTGTTTTTTTCTCCTGCAAACCAGTACTTCATTCTCCCTTGTTGGAGAAAACTAAAATGGAGAAAGCAAAAGAGGGTAATCCCTTATGGTCTGCTTTGTTCTTTCCTATATCCCCAAAACTTGTAACTCAGATTTCTCTAGTTGGGTTGCTACTGAATTTATAAACTCGGAAATTGAATGTAAAAATAATCTAGTTGCTCACTGTGTCAGAGAACAGTTAAAATAGTTATTTTCTAAATCCAGAAAGGGCCTAATTTATTTCAACCCACAGTTTGATAACCCCACATTCCTGGTTTTTGGAAACAAATCTTTGAAAGGTAAAGGTCGCATTCGTTCATTTACTTTAGTTATTTTACTAAGTAAGTTAGGGTTCAATCTACTTTCGACTAAAACACTGTATTAATCAATTTTATTTGTTGCTGAAGGACATCACCCTAGTTTAGGGAATTTGAGCTGAGAGTAATCTTTTTTCACAATTATAATCATCAGTATTATGTTACTATTATAAATTATTTATAACTCATTCAAAAGGTGTGTGACATTCTCCTAGGATCCTACTGAAGGGATTATGTGTACAAGCCTGTCCCTGGAGAGCCACTATATTTAGAGCCTTTATACTCAAATATCTGTTGAGTATTTGTTAAGGCCCTACTGTAAACAAAATGTGGGTTAGTTTCTATGAAGGATGCAGGTGAGAAACCCTTAGAAACAACCTTTAAGGCTAATGTGTGTGTGTATGTGTCTGTAACGCAATAGACTTTGGCCTGGAAGAAATATGAATTGTTAAAACAATGTAATTTTAATAATCAATAAACCTACTCAGTGAAACATCTTTCAGGAGGTGGGCATAATTATCACCATTTTCAGGAATGAAAATAGAGTTTCAGGGAGGAATGATATTGCAGAAAGCCACTGTGGTGAAGCAGGATTTGGCCTCAGCTGCAGAACTCAGCACCAGCCACTTCCAGCTAGGACAACCTGTACATCATCTTGTTTACTTTTAAATTATGGTAGTGATAACTTTGCACTGAGTCAGTGTCAAGGAAGCTTTTTCTTCTTGGCAAGAACCCCCGACCTAGTGACCTTTTCACCTTGACCTCATAGCACCATTCTCTAACCCAGTCGTTTTCAAACAACTGAGCTTTCTTTAGAGCCTCAGAGGCTTTTCATCAAACAAACACAATGAAAGTTAAAATAAGGTTTTATGAATGACACAGAACAGAGAGGGGAGTGAGAAGACTGCCCCAATGTTCAATTGAGGCGTTATCACAGTTGAACCTGCTAGGGAATTCTGGGGTCACCACAACCTCAATCTTGTTACTAAAGAATAATGCTAACTTTCCTCCACAGTCAGGGCTACATCTAGTTGTGTAGACTGATGAGTGTGAGCCTGGTGAACTATTAGAATCAATCACTTTTTAAAAGATTTTATTTATGCATATAAGAACTGAACTACAGACCAGAGACAGAGTGGGAGCAGACAGACAGATTTACTGAAAAACACTGCTGAGGGGAGCAGTGGGCAAAACAGGCAAAGTCTGCTGTGCCATATGGGTCACCTCCCTGGCCAGAGATGGAACTAGTGTTGCAGTGGCTGCAGGTAGCTTCATAGTGCTGCACTCTAAACCATTGTGCTACCAGAGAAGGTCCAGAATCAGCCATTTTAAATGCTGCTTGATATATTGTGTAGCTTCCTTTACCCAGAAAGGATATTTTTAAAATATTAAATATGGCTCACTTATCCAGTAGTTCTCAGAACCCTGTGAGAAGCGTGGGTACAGTCAAAGGATAAGCACCCAAGCCCACCAAGTTAGAGAAGTGAGGGCTCCCTGCGCCTAGGATCTGGTTACATAAGAGTAAGTCTGAATGTCACATTCAAAGGAGACCTGGTATGTATAACATAGTGCTGAATTTCAGCAAAGAAGGGCTTAGTCAACTTTTTTTTTTCTTCCAGTCACAATGGTAGAGCTTGACAAAGCACAACCAAAGGAGGGGAAGAGAATGGTGAAAAGAGAGGAGGTAGAAACAGAGTCTGAGGACCATGGCTTTATTTCAGGAATGCTCTCCTTGAAATTCTCCTCTGAGACATAAGGACAAGGTAACTACCTATAGGATATTCTCAATGTTTTATTGTCTACTTGCATATAACACAAATACATGGGTTCTAGAAAGCTATTGTTATTTTATCTTAAATGCAAGTTTCATCCAAGTCTTTGCTCTCACAGCCTCAGCTCAGCCTAAAGGACAGGTCACTTATCTAACCATTGCATGTCTTGGGTATTTACTTATAGGCTGCTGTGCTGTCTGCTTTTGGGTATCTACTGAGCTCTCAGTACCTTACTGACTAGTTGGCAATATTATGTTGTGTCAGTCATTATTTTAAAAAATTGGAAACAACTTAAATTTCCCTAATATAAACAGGGAATGTATTTAGATGGTTTGACATAGCATTGGGGAAGAATACTGTATAGTCAGTAAAATGCTGAGAATGGTACACCTCTTGGTACATATAAAGTAATTCTAGGGGGAAAAATCAGATAGAAAATGAATGTATATGCTGATATATACACTGATAACAGTCATTTTTTTTAAAAAAAAAAGCTTGTAAATTACCAAAGATCAATGGTTATTTTTAAACATTAAAAGTGACAGAAATTAAGTATGATAACTTCTTTATACTCAAAAGTTAACTAAAATTTATAGGTACCGATACACATGTACTGCTACTATATATAAACCCACATATACATACATACATATGTATAATTATATATGTATCCACATATATAACTAAATATTCAGTTCATTATCATATGTTCCTATTCATAGAGTTCCTTTTCATAGGGCTGCTCATGACAAGGGAGCTGGCTTCCCCGAGAAAAAGAAGAGAGAGAGAAAGACTGCAATGTCTTTTACAATCTAATCTCAAAAGTGATATAAATCACTTCTGCCACCTCCTGGGGTCATGCAGCTCCCTGATATGATGTAGAAGTGGACTGACAAGAGGTTAAATACCCAAGAGACAGGGATCATCTTGGAGTTTGGCTCGCATTATTATTAGTAACAAGATATTTTTACTGAAAACCATGTTTTAGGTTATTAAATATGCATTTAAATTATGCTGAATAGACAATGCAAACTATAAAATTCTCCTTATTATACTTTTTAAGAAATAATAGCAATGTTGATTTGGTACTATATGTGCCAAGCACTATGCTAAGCATTTTACTTGAACTACCTCATGCAACCCTCACAATAATTCTAAAGGCTAGGGGCAGGGTGGCACTTTTAGCTGCCTCATTTCCTGAAGATGGAAATTGAAGCACAGAGAGGTTAAGTAACTTGCCCAAGGGCACACATCCAACAAGTAATGAAATCAGAATATGAATTCAAATTGTGAATTAAAGCACATGCATTATCAATGAGCTGTAGTGATTCCCTCTAGTTACAGTTTTGTGAGAAATCTCAAGCCTATCCTCTCTTAAAGTTAAGAACCATCATTCCATCTGAAGTAGCTTAAAATTTCTCTGCAGACATAGAGTAAATAAATTAAGACTCAAAATTTGGATGTTAGATTCCTGCAGCCTTTTACTATGGTTATGACAATACTTTTCACTACCTCCCACCTCCTCTCTTTGTTCTCTCTCTCCACTTGGCTGGCCTCCTTGCCATTCTTGGAACACTGCAGCCAAGCGCCTGCTTTTAGTTCCTTTGTGCTAAACATTTCCTTTCTCTTCCCCAGATCAGCACGACTCCTTGCTTCAACTCCTTTCCTTAAATGTCACCTTCCCAGAGATGCACTGTCCATCAACATAACTCCCTGATTTAGCATGTTTATACTTTTCTCTTTATCCCAAAACATAAACCCCACAAAAGCAAGGTTTTGGGACTGTTTTGTTCACTCACCTGCTGTATTCACTCCTCAGTGAATAGACAGACACTGTTACATAATACATGCTGAATGATAAATGTATATGGGATACGCAATGAAATAACAGTAGGGGGCTTAAAGTAAGTTGTTGATATCAGTTGAAAATTTGTCAGTTTATTTTCCATATAAACCTCTTTAAATTCATTAATGAAATTATCTCAAGGTTTTTGTCTACATAGATATTTCTGGAGAGAATTGTTTGCTTTTAATGACCATTAAAGTTTTGATACCTTGTGTATTAGTTTTTAAGCAGAGGTGTATGCAAAATTTCAAGAAACAAAAGCATTTTTAATTTAGAAGAGAGCTAAACTAGGTCAGGGCTGAAGTCTTTCTACTGCTCAGGTGATAGCCTACCCCTCTGTAAAGTGACCCTATAAAACCTGAACAAATGTTTACCTTTGACATTAGAAAAGTCAGTATAACAAATGGCATTTCATTCTGAATGAAATGAAAGAACTTCCTTCCTTTATTTATTCTGGATAATCTGTTAATTTTTATTGTGGTTTTGTTCTCCTAGACATAGAGGTATTGTTTGATAGAAGGTCAGTGCTCAGTCTCACTTTGTCCACATTACCTGGAACTATTAACTATAATCTTGGGCATTTCATAATGCCAATTTACAAGTTGAGAGTATATTCATAAAGGTCTCAGTGATAACGATTTTTTTCTTCAAATCAACTGAACATAATCAGTCATAGTAATAAATGGCTAAGCATTATTAAAACCTGCTAAGAGGGAAACATTATGCCTGTTTATCTCTAATTCTTTCATTCTTTAAGCAACTTTATAGGATAGATATTGTCACTACAGAGGTCAGTGATAATTAATTTGCTAAGATCACACAGTCAGTGCAGAGACTCAAACTAAGATTATCTGTCTGATTTCTATATCTGGGCCAGTTTCAAGGTGTGACTCTGTTCCTAACCATGAGCATAAAACCTTACCTAATTACTTTCTATACGTTCCAGAGACCAAACATCTCATGACACATATTAGCACCCCCCCCCAAGTTTTGTTAATTATCTGAAATTCAAATTTAACAGGAGATCTTGTTTTTTATTTGCTAAATCTGGCAACTCTATATGGGAAAACCCGGGAGATTGTTGAGCTTAGTAGTTTTTAATTAGGGGATATTACCAAAAATGGTCAATAGGATTTTTTTTTAAATATATATAGGTTATCTATATTGTGTAAGGATTCTGGAACAGTCTTGAGGTTTGTTTTGATCAGAGTCTGAACCAGTAAAGTGAGTACTCAGTTTCTTTCCATCACTTGGCTCCACCTTCTGCAGTTACTGCGTCATTCTTAGGTTCTTTATGATGGAGCCTTGTAGCTCTAGGTCCCTATCATCATTCCTACAATCTGGCCCAGTCAAGAAGACTGGGCCAGTCTTTAGTCTTCTAAAGACTGCAAATGCAAATGAGAAATTTTGGGAGATTAAGGAAATATTCTAAAACCAAACATCTGTGATGGTTACACCATAAATTTACCAAAAATCATTGAATTGTATATCTCAAAAGGGTGAATTTTGAGACCTGTAATATGAATCTATAAAGCAAGTTAAGAACAGATTTTCTTTTTATCTCTCTGACTCTGACAGGTTCTTACACCCATTTCTGAACCTATCTGTGGCCAGAGAAATTGATCCTCTGATTGGCCAGACCTGACACTACCTGGAATCTTGACAAACTCAGTTTCATTCAAAGCTCATGGACTAAGAACTTTGCTCCCTAAAGCTCAAGGACCAGAATTAATCTTGGACCCATCCAGGCTCCCAGGAACTCCCAGAACTCAAACTTGGGTCTGCTGTGGGCCAATCACTATCTCATGCCTGTGTTCTGTGGTCTAACTTCTTGGTCTCTCCATGGCAAAATCCATGTACTCATTTGTAGAACCCATGTTCTCATTTGTAGAAACTCTGAGAGTAAACATCCCCAGATAAATTCAGAAAGTCCTTCTCTTCTGCTCAAGCACACCATCCTTTCTGTGTTTTGTTTTGTTTTGTTTTGTTTTTTCCTTATTTTTTTTGAGTGAGTCCTGTAAGCTGCTGGCAGTCTCGAAGGCCTTGGAGTCCAAAGATATGAGAGGAGTCCTAGGTCACCTTTCTGTACCCCACTCAACAAATCATCAGTCCTAGGCTCCCTGAGAACAGGCCAGAAACAAATCCTCCACCTTTATTTTTTGGTCATTTTACACCCTTTATCTCACCTCTCACTATCTCTTTCAAACAGGATTCTCAATGCTTGTGACTGAATCCAAATGAGGTATGAGGTAATAGACTAGGGTGAACTGTGTAGCTCTAGTGTAACTGATTTTCCAGGGCACAGGGAGAATCAGTGCTTGAGGCTCCTCTTACTTTGTTGAAGAATGGTGAAATAAAACAAAGGCAGATATATCCGGGGTGCTTACTAAGAATGGAGGCACAGTGCTGAATACTCTGTGCCTCATTCTTTTAATCACCTCAATAATATGAAAGGAGGTTGACAACCTTCTCTACGCATTACATGTGAGGAAACTAGCTTGGAGAAATGAATTAAGTCAGCACAACAGGACTCTGGCAGAGAGGGACTTGGAGCAAGAGCTGTCTGTCAGGTAAGTGGGCATTTTTTTTTTTTAAGATTTATTTATTATGCATATGGAACTTGGGTACAGGCCAGAGGTGCAGGGGCAGTGAGATGATTTACCAGAGACAGAGTGGGGAGCAGAACAGGCAGACAGGTGAAGTACACTGCTGAGGGGAGCAGCGGGTGGGAAAAGTCTGCTGTGCCATGTGGATCACCTCCTGGGCTGGGGATCAAACTCATGCTGAAGTGGCTTTAGCTTCTTAGTGCTGTGCTTTAACCTGCTGCACTACCAGGCAAGACCAGGTGGGCACTTTTAACCACTAGATGCTCTTCTATTTCTAACAAGTCTAGAAATGATTTGCAGGTTCTTCACCATCACAGCCAGTGTCTTTGATACCTTTGGCTTCTGATGGGAGAGAAGTGGCTGCTTTCAACTCAACCTGTACAGAAGCAGCAAGTAGTTCTCGACCTGGCTCTGTTTAATTGGAGGTGTAGCTCCTGAAGTACAAATTGATATCCTACCTGCAAGTTTGGGCACCCTATCTTTGGTGGCAGCTGTTGTTCTTGTGACTTTTAATAAACTTGAATGACCTTCATTAAGCATCTTCTGTCCAATTCCAGCATTCCTTATATTTATTCTATTTACTTCAAACCTGTCTGTTAACTCTGTCTCTGAAAGGCATTTGAAAGCAAGTTGCCAGGAGTGCCTGCCCAGCCCCCTTCTTCACCTTCTTCAACTGAACCCCAAACCCTGGCTCTCAATCACTTTTCACTGCCTGTGTCCTCAGCCCTTCTTGCACAATAGGGTCATGTGGCGTGATCTTACTGGACACTGTAAGTCCCCACTTAAAGTTCTCAATACATTGTTGGGAGCTGAGACTTTAAGTGACATATAATGAAACTATTTTGCCACAGGTGAACTGATATAAAGGAGAGTGAAGTTCCTATGGCATGGCATATTCCCAGTCACAAAACATTACCAAAGGATACATCTAATATTAAACAATAATATTTATGCATTCATTTATTTTCCAAGCTGCTTATTTCCTTTTTAGTATTGTGGGTAGCCAGAGCCTATCCTGGCATCTCAGCACAATCCAGGAACCAACCCTGGCTGGGCAGGATGCTCTTCTATCCCAGAGCATGCCCACACCCACTCAGATTGGAACAATTTAGACACAGCAATGAACTTAACATACATATCTTTGGGATATGGATAGAAACCAGCATATCAGGAGAAAGCCCAGGAAAGCATAGAGAGAATACCCAAATGCCACAGTCAGTGACCCTGCTGGAAATCAACTTTTTTCTCACTAGCATTAAAACAAAACAACACAATTGAAAGGCCTGCTATACTGATGTCTGGTTTGAAAACAACATTATTGAAAGGCCTGCTATACTGATGTCTGGTTTGAAACCAAGCCAATTAAATCTGAATCTCTAGGGGGTGGACCGAGTCATCGGTGATTATTTTTTTTTAAGTGCCTCAGGAGATAATAAGTGGTGTTAATGCTGTGCTATTTGAAAAACAGGTGATACAAATTCAGCACCAAAAGGGTGCTTTGTTTGGGATGGGGACCATTCCTCTATGGAATGATAGGCCTGTAGGTGCCTCTGGGCAGAGGAGTGTGGGTTTGCTGATCCACAGGAATGGCACACTAATATGAAGAACGATTGTGCAATGCTTCCTGGGTGGAGTCAATTTCTGTCGACAGAAGACTTGGGTGTGAACTTATGTCCCTCCTTGGTCATGTGCCTTTGGGCATGTTATTTCACCCTTTGAAACTCTGCTCATCTTGAAAGAGGGGGATAAGAACGGACCCCATGTTAGATGTTGTAGTAAGGAGGCAAATCAGGGTCTGTGTACCAAAGATTTTGGCACCTAATGAGCAATTAGTCACTGTTAGCTACTGATGCAACTAGTGCAAAATCAGGGCACATTTGCTATTAAACAAATACCAAGTTGTTTCAGTGACATACAAATTCTGAAAATTGTTTCTGCCTCCTTACCTCTGATCATCAAGTTTTCAGAATTACCCTCTTCTCTTGAAAATGAGCCCCATCCACTTGTTGGTTTAGATATGTGGGTGATTGTACGAGAGGTGACCCAGTTAGCAGCAGGTTGATAAGTCTGCAAACAGGCAATGGGACTGTGGTGTGGAGTGGGCCATAGCAGCGGGATTTTCAGGGCCCTGAGTCCAGCAGAACTGGCTGCTGGAAAGGAATTTAGTTCTAAGAGAGGTCAGAAGTTGTGAAGGGGGTAGGACCCAAGCTCAGAATGGAATGGGTGACAAGAAGCTAGTTTTAGCATACCTGAGAGAGGTTGAAAGGTTCTTTTCAAAGAAGCTAAGGAAGACGCCCACATCCCATCTTTTGGATATTATTTTTTATGCTGTTCTCACTGCCTGACAACTCTACTCTCAATGTTTGTCCTTTAATACCCAAGTCACTCTTGCTTACTCTGTGACTGTTGGTGGACACTCTCAGGAAGTTGGCAATGCTTCTTTTGAATTTTGCCTAGCATTCCCATTTGCCTAGAATTTCCAAAGTTTGTTTAGAAGATAGAGAGTAAATTTTATATTCTAGGCAGTCCTTCCTCTACCACTCCAGTGAACACAAGTATTTGACTCTTGGTAGATAAAATGTATACATTTCTGTATACAAAGTCACAGAACTCAGCAGTCATAAAAAGCTTAAGGATTTTCTATTCTAGTCATGGCAAACTATTCTTTTAATCAACAGGTAAATTCTGCTGAGAGTCTTATTTGGCCAGGCTGTTGCTTTTTTTTTTTTTTTTCCTTAATACTGGGTGTGATTGCCTTTAAGTGGGCTTATCTGTCCAGTCCTTTCCTGTTTGATCTATGTTTCAGTGACTCAACATTGAAATATACAATTTATCTGCCCAACACCTAAAGGTATTTGAGTCTGTAACCCCTATTTTTTGCCCTATTCCCCAAATTCTTAGATCTGCCCTACAATATTTCTCATGCATAACTCTTCTGCCTAAAATTTCAGAGACAGGGAACATATACAGAGAATGTTTCTTTGGTGGAGAGTTTCTACAGAGTTCTTCCTGCTTAAAAACCATAAGATTCATAGTGGAAATTAACCTGCTACAAATTAACTGCCTTAAGTACTTTTGGTAACTCACATTTTACTGTTGAATGCTTTATCTTTCCTAAGCATTCCATCACACGACTAACAGCAAGTTTTTGAAAATGATTTTGCAAATTGTTCTTCAGGAAGAAAATGTAACTTAGAGCTACATCTGAGTTTGCTTTTCAACTCTGGTCATATGAAAATGACCTTCGCAAACATTCTTTTTCACTCTTGAAGAATAAGAGTTGCGTTAATCCATATGAGTTTTTGAACATAAAAATGAAAATTCTCAGACATCTTGGAATAATCTTATCCCTGTGTAGCTCATCTGATTGTGGGTGATTTGAGAGTCTAGGATTCACCTATATATAGAAGGCTGCAATTTGAGGACATGAGAGATCTAAGTAGATCTTATATCATATTGCCCCAGTAAGCCTAGACATTTTCACAGCTTTATGCTGTACAGAAGTTAGCTCCTGCCTGAATGCACAGGAATGCAACACCAGCAATTATTTACCAGATGGAATGTGTGTGTTTCTCTCTTTCTTAAAGGAATTTCATCAAAGTTTTTAGTTTTAGTTTTGATGGAGTGGATTGTAGACTTGTCATAACCTGATGAGGAAAGAAAATCCCTATTTTTCCCTTTTCAAGAAAAATAATTTCCATATGAAGGACCATCTGGAGAACTGGGCACATAATAAATCACTGTTAACACCAATTACATGTAGTGGGAGCCCAGCTATTTTCTTGCAAGTAGAGACAGGAGGATATGGTATTGGGTTCTGAAAACAATATCATCATGAATTTCCTTGTAGGAGAACCAAAGTTTAGGAAGACCCCAAACTCTCAGTCTGAGAAAAAGGAACTGCTGTAGAAGGGGGAGATGGAAGATGACCATCATTTCTCTTCTCCTTCAGTTGTAGTTCTCAGGTTTTATCCTATGTACTCTTTCTTACAGTTTTTAAAAAGCATTTTCCTTAGCAATTTGCACTGACGCATTGATCTTAATCAAGATGCAGTTTTTCCAAAACAAACCCTTGGATACGTCTTGCAAAATTGAGGTTACCAGAGGGGAAAGGTGTGGGAAGAAAGGGTGGAGGAGATTCAGTGGACTGGAGTGGAGATTTATCCATGCCTTGGTGGTTGGTGTGGTATAACATACATTTGAAGAGGTCCCAACTTGTACTCCTAAACATGCAGAGTTGTAAACCAAAGTTACCTTAAAAATATCAATGCAGGCTTTTAAGTAAATGCCACTTAGTAGCTGAATCACTTTACGTGAGTCATCTAACTCCTTAGCCTGCCTGTTTGGAAAATGTGGCTAATGGAAATGTACCTAGTTAGGCTCACCTTCTGGTGCAAAGGTGATCGATAAACATGAGTTCCCTTCTTTTGTAGGCAACACATCCCAAAGAAGAACATGTCTGGCCCTCGCTGGTGGCACAGCGGGTTAAAGCACAGCACTACAAGCTGGCGGCAGCTGCTCCACATGGTGAACCAGACCTCTCCTGACCTACCCGCTGCTCCCCTCAGCAGTGTGCTTCATCAGTCAACCTGTTCTGCTCCCTACTCTGCCTCCGGTGAATCCTCTCACCACCCCTGCACCTATGGCTTGTACCCCAGTTCTGTATGCATAAATCTTAAAAAAAAAAAAAAAAAAGATCATGGCCATATACAAATAATTTTAAATAGCATAATTTCAAACAGCAAAATAGAATATAAATGAAGTGATAAACCTTTCTGTTTACATCAATTATGTGTAGATGTTACCTTCTTCTATTAACAGATTTTACCTCTCCCTTCTGCCAATCAAAGGATTGAAAAAGCAACTCAGAAAGATGCACATTATTCCATCTTTTTAATTATAGTGTTGAGTCCAGGATGGATACTTGATCCATCTAGATCAAAGACCTGCCCTTGAATATTTTCTGATGGAAAGACTATTTTCCTTTTTGTAGTGGTGAGCTGTATGACTGCTAACCTGTATTTGCAGTGGCATAGCCTTCACCATGTGTAAAAGTCTGGAAGGAGATTGAGCAGTGTAAAGTTATAGTGATGTCAAGCCTCTGACTTCAGCACTTAGGCTGCCTGGGTGCTGCAGCTCAATGAACCGTCCCGAGCTTCCTTCATTTAACCCCCTAGTTCAGCTGCTGGAGTTGACTTTGTTACTTGCAACTTCTAGAGTATAGACCAAAGCTTGTGCTTCATTAATATGGATAATTCAGAAAGACAGAAAAAAATCAATTTTGATGAGTTTTACAAAAAGCAAATGATACATGATATAGCTATTTAAAACAATTATGCACTGCAAAACAGGTGGAGAAGAAATACCTTAAAAATGTAGTGGATTTGCATATGATAAAGTTATGGTTGATTAGTTTCCCTTCTTATAACAGGGCCAAAAACTATCAAGCTATATCCACTTGTGCAAAAGAAATGTGATGTTAATGTTTGCTACAACTGACCAAATCTCCCTTGTGACCTCCCACCACTTTCACCATAACTGCCTTAGTCCCCTGGGTTAGGAAAGAAACCTTAGTTTAAAGAGCTGTTATGTTTGAGGGTAAGAAGAGGTTCCTTGGTGTTCTGTAATGGCAGGTGTGGGAACTTGTAGCAATAGTAGACTGAGTTTTGGATTTGCTCACCTATGATCAGGATTATATTATGGACCGAATGCTTGTTTCCCTTCCACCCAATTCATATGTTCATGGTATTTACAGATGGAGCCTTCGGGGAGTAATTAGGGTTAGATGGTGTCATGAGGGTAGGGCTAATCCCATTAATCATAGCATTAGAAGCCTTAAAAAAGAGATCTCTCAATGCATACACACTCTAAGGAAAGGCCTTGTGAGTTCAGTGAGAAGTCAGCCATCATCATGCCACCAAGAATGGAATTGGCCAGACCTTGATCTTGGTCTGTGCTTGGGGAGCTGTGTCTTTTTCTGGTTCAGCCAGGGCTCCATTATCTTCCCTTCTGACTTGCTGCCAGCTCCCACCTTAGCTTTGGTGGCCCTGCAGATCCCTCTGTGTCTCAGCCACAGGCCTTTCCTGAACACTAGTCAGACCATTCCTTCTCAGGGCCATTTGACTTTTAAATCAGCTGCATCTGTACCCCCAAGGACTGGGAATGATGTCTCCATCTCCTCTGTGCTGAGGTGGTCAAGGGCACTCATGCAGATCCTCTGCCTGATAAGCATGCTGTGTTTTTAGTTCAAATTATCCTTTATTGAAATATCTTCCCTCCTTTGTAATTCTTACGTAGCTCTGGGCACGCCATCACATAACTGTTGATGTCATGAGCTAGTGACTGTCAATATTGTAGCCCACAGCTGGGCAGGGTCCTAACGACATCAGAGGTTTCTCTAGCTAAAAATCAGTGCTGCATCTGTTAGGCGATGTTGACAATGTCAATAAAAGCTATTTTACTGTGCTTAATGTTTTTCTTTACTCTGACTTGAGAGCTTTGATGATCAGGCAAGAGGCAGAAGGTACCTACAGAATCTGGACTGTCTGTTCTGGATTAGTTGTACTAATTGTCAGACCCTTCTGTCACTTGTTGCCATAACAATGTCATCACCTACATACAATTTTTGGAAGACAGATACAAGGGACCTTGGCAAGATGTGGCAATGACTTTTCTCCCATAGCTTCTTGGTTTATCACTTTGATCTTGTGGGGGTGAATTTGACTTCCTCCAAGCTGAATGCTGAGAGTACATGATGCTTTTTCTCTTCTTCATTGCTTAATGTGGCTGGACCACTCATCTGAGGGCCCTTTTGCTTGAGTCTCAAATGAGGAGCAGAACATAGTTTGTTTCTTCTCAGGATTCCTTTCCCTCAATTTAACTTTCGTCTCTAGTCTTAGCCCTGAATGAAGATGCAGGTCACACATGACTCATTTTTTCCTCACTAACTTGTTTTTTCTTCTCCTGGCTTTCCCATGGATTAGAAAAGAAAAAAGGTACATTCATCTTTTCTGTGCAGCAATAACACCCCTTTTGTTCAACTTAGATTCCCTTTACGAATGGCTTAGCACTCAGGTCCACTTTTATGACCCTTTAAATGTTAAATGGTATCAAGGAAATTTAGAAAATTCTTTTTCTACATCCTCTAACTTTTAAAGACTAGCATTCTATAAAATCAAATTTGAAAGCTGGAAGCTGGACCTGTACTTTTTTCTCTTTTCATATCAGCATTGAAGGTGAGAAATGGGGGCTTAGAAATGTGATTTGTATAATACAACAGTGGTAATTTGGGGAGAAACACTAGAAAACATTTTTGTCTTTTTGCTTTTACTCATTTTGGCCAGAAGTCAGAAAGTTGTTCCAATGCTGCAAATTTAAAATGAACACCAAAGGGGGAAAATCCAATAAATCAGTTGGTCTTAACACACTGCTTAGAAAATAGTTCTCAGAAAAAGCAACAATTTATTAATATTACTTATATTGATATCAGGAAGATAAGCAACTTAGTATGAACAGATGAGTGCTCTATGATGAAAAACTTAGTACAATTTGCAGTTTTTTTTTTCAGTTGAGCAAAAAGTAGCTAAAGTGCTTTGGCAAGAAAGGAGATTGTAGTTGAGACAGAAACAGGGGATTGACCTTCTCCTTTTCTTTTGAAGGAGAATCTGGGCTCTTTCTCAGACCTGGCCAATAACATGGGAGGTCATGTAAGGTCCTCTCTATGGTTTTGTTTCCTAACCTGGAAATGAGGGGTTTGACCTTCACCAGGTGATTGCTGAGATTTCTCCCAGTGTTTGGAATCTTGGGAAAATGGTTTTTTCAGAGGTGGGGAACTCTGGAGAACCCTATGTAGGGCTCTGCCTCTGACCTCTATCCCCAGTTCAGGAAAGGAAGGTGGTGGGATGTAAAGGTGTAAGTGAAGAGGAAAAGGGAGTGGGTAGCATGGAGGGAAACAAATGACATAAGGGAATGGAGAGAAAACACAGTTACCACATGCGTAGATGTTGAGAGGGAGGACACTGGGGAAGGTAGAAGGGCGTCAAAGAATGAATGTTTACCTCGTGTTATTCATCAGCTGACATTGTTAAGCCTTGTCCTTAGCCTGGCATCTGTTCGACATGTCACATGCCTTATGGCATTTAGTCCGCACAGTATATCATTTTACAGAGAAACTGAGCCTTACAAAATTCATTAATTTGCATAACCCTTTTGTCTCAGTCCACGTAGGCTGCTATAACAATGTTCCAAAGAGTATGGGTGGTTTATAAACAACAGAAGTTTTTTATTAGGGTTCTGAATACTGGAAGCTTGAAACCAGCTGCTGGTACAGCCAGGTTCCGGTGAGAACCCTTCTACTGTGTCCTCATATGGAAGATTATATAGGGCACTAATCCCAATCATGAACACTCCAAACTCATTACCTATTGACCTTTCAGAGGCTCTACCTGCCGAGACTATCACAAGAGGGGTGGGTAGGATTCAAGATATGAATGTGGGGGGAAGGACACAAGCATTCAATCCATTATAGTCACTTAAGAGTAAAACAAACAGACTAAGAACTGAACTGATTCCAGACCTATGCACATAAAGCACTGCCTGGCATCTCCTTCAGGCTAGGGAAAGTCACCATGTCATATAAAGCTGATGAAGCATTTAACATTGATCTCAGGGCTGACCTAGTGTGATGAGTTCAGCCACCCACAGACAGACAGTCAGGCACCTGCCTACACACTTACTTATCCCCAAGTGATACTCAGGAAAGCTCAGTGAAGAAAACTCAAGATAGGGAATAATATAAATAGAAAATCTCATTTATTTCATTAAAGTAACTTGGCATTGCCATGCAGGTCTTTGTTAGATGTCATCACACTGGAACAGCTATTTCAAATCAAGTAAACTCTTACTTAGTCTAATGTTGAAATTCACTCCAGACTGTCAATCTCTTCACTGATAAACAGGGGGCTAGCTTCTGGCTTCAAGGACTTCCAGTCAAGACAAGGGGAGAGTTCATGCACAGACACACTAGAGAGAGAGGCCAACGAGGGGTGGGTGGAAAAGGGCAGCAAGCCGAAGCAGCCAGTGCAAAGTGGGGGTTTAGCTTATAGCCAGGTTCCAGGTTAGAGTGCTGGTGTAATGAAGGTGTGGACACCCTCAAACTTAAGCTACAGCCGTGTATACACATGTGCCCCACTGGAGTGGGTGTGCACTCCAGGGCAGAGGTTGGATCTTATTTCCTTACCTTGCAGGAAAGGCTGTCCTATTCGTCCTCTCAGCGGTGGGGGCTAAGGATCAGAGTTCGAGCAGGTTGAAACTGAGCCAGGGCACAGGCAGCGGTTTCCCTCAGGAGAGCCCCTATGACCTCCCCCAACCGACCCTCTTTTCCCTGTCATCCCTAGCACACATTTAGCTGTACTTTCTGTGTTCCTCCAGTTGGAAGGGACCCAGGAAGAAAATTTTAAGACTACTCCCATGGTACTACTTTACCTGACTCCCAGTTTTACTCCTCTGTCTGCAGCCTCCACACTCAAGAGAAAGTCCCAAGCCTCCCCAAGTCCTGGGTTTATGCTACACCCAAGACCTTCCCCAGTTCTGTCACTAAGGGTCCAAGGGGCTGAAGCACTTTTCAGCCCCCAACACCCTGAACGTGCCACACTCAAGTGCACAAAGCCCACCCAAAGAGAAGGGGTGCTTGATGTCTCTAAACCTTATTTATGTTGCTGCAGTAGCTGTGGTGTCTTTGGTCATTCTCCATGGTTTAGGGGTGCACAACTTCTTAACTGCTGGCACTACATAATTTTCATTAGGACCTTCTTACTTAACATGCTTCTAGAGACATCCATACCCTAGTTGCAAGTGGAGCTGATGGAGGGGAGCAGGGGAAGCTGCTGACAAACCCCAGGCTTCTAAATGAACAATGACATCTTAATTATTGCCAGGCTGCCATGGCTGCCAAATCCTCCATTCCTTCCTTGTTATTATGGGGGAAACTTACAGACTGAGAGGCACAAGCGGGCATTTGGAATCTGCGTCCTTACCTGCTGGAGTATGCACTGCAAGCATGTTGTACACCAGAAGAGAAGCCAGGCTGGCTGGGTTTCCAGGCGCCACTGTGTATCCTTCTCCGTTCCACTGATACTCTTTCTTCCTTGTACCCTGAAGGCCCTGGCTGTTGGCCTTTGCCAGTCAATGTAAACTGGCACTGCAAGTTAAATAGACCAGGCATTTATTTTCTGGTAAGTCAGGCCTCTGTTCTGTCTGCACCTTTGGCCTGCTTTTGATTCATGTTGCCAGCAGCGGATGCAACAAGTGGAACCTGGCTAAGCTTTCTGGCGGTGTTTTTTTTAGTGCTCCCTTACATTTAGGGCAGCGATTTTGAATTTCCTCAAACATTTTCCATTCATTAATGATCTCACTGTGTTCTCTCAGCAGGTTGGAAGAAGAGGAATCTCCTATTTATTTCACAATGTCGAAAGCTGAAGCCCAAAGTAGAATGACTTGGCCAGAGATACCTACGCGCTTCAAAGTGGAAGAATAAGAAACCAAGACTTCCGGCCCTTAGTTCAGAGTCTTTTGACAGTCACATAATCTTTTTTATTATCTCATTAATAACAAGATAATCATGTTGGAGAAAAGAACATTTGTTAGCACATCATGTAAGGAAACAGCTTAGTGACAGAAGAGCTGGTTTCTCAATTGTATCCTTTGAGCTCTTCCACCTTGAAAATGGCTCCCTTATTGTTGCTACTGATGATTGTCTTCTAATAGAAGAGAAATAATGCAAATGAGAGCCATTCCACTCTCTGGTGAGTGGCACAAAGATCATCAGCAAAGTAGAAACTGGGTTGGCATCATTTTAGGAAGAACCAGCATCAGCTCACAGAAAGTAGGGGTAGTCAAAGCCAATGTTGATAGACCCACACGTCCCAACTCTCTATGCTTTAATTCCAGGTAAAGCCAATAGGCACTCACCCAGCATTCTATCAACTGATTTTTCACAATACTCCCATTACTTTATCTTATTCTGAGCTCACATATCAGAGGCATCAAGTTATAAAAGCTGGAAGCTTCTAAAATTACACTACTATGGTAGCCACAAGACACATGCGACCGCTAGGCACTTGAAGTGTGGTTGGTTTTTTGAGATTAAATGTATAGTATAAAATACATGCATGCAGACTTTCAAAGCCTTAGTATAAAGCACTGAATTTAAAATACCTCATAAATAATTTTCTATATTGACATGTTGAATATTTTGTACATATGGCATTTTATAAAATGTATTATTAATATTTATTTCACCTGTGTCTTTTCAGGATGATTTTTAACATGTAAAATTATCCGTGTGACTTGCACAATGTTTCCATTAGACAGTGCTGTTCCACAGACAGATCTACTCACTCTGAGTCAGTCATTCATGGCATATTTATTGTGTGTATCTGTGTACTGAGCACTGGGCTAGGAGATAAGAGGGAGCAGAGGACCCAGGTTCTGCACTTGTAAAGCAAGTGGCACCTTCTGGGGTATACAGGAGAATAAAGAGAGTGACAATATGTATCTAGAAGCACGGGATGTTTCATCAGGAATATCTTAGGCCTTCAGAATTAGGGTTCCTGGACTTAAAACTCAGCCTATGTGACTTAGCACCTAACCCTACTGTTTTAGAGAAGGACATAATAGGTGTTGAAAATGATGGTCAGACTCAGAAAAAAGTTATATCCCATAGGGCTTGTTCTAATTAGCGGTGTGTTATGGCTAGATACCTACAAATGCTCTTGCTCACTAGACTGAGAGATATACCCTGTATCTCTCTAACAGAAGATACAAGATAGTATACGGAATTAAGATATGTTATATATGCTTATTTAAGAAAGCAACTAAGTGTATTAATATATAGGAAGAGTTCTGTCCCAAATCCCTAAAAAATAAAAAGTTTGCTACTTAGACTTTAGTAACTAAAAATAAAGTCTTCTTTAAGAATATAATTTATGCATTCCTGACAATACGAACAAAAAGTTCTGGAATATCTGGAAGTTTTCTCTCAGGACCAGCAGGATTAAATATTGCATAAGAAGTATGACGCTGATCACCTGTTTGATCAAAGCCACAATCATGATTCTTTCTTTTTATCTAAAGTGCTTTAAAAAATGTTGAGTTGTTAAAATAAAAAATACTGGTTGCAAAAGGAAACATTTAACTTACAAGTCTTATCACATTTTTTTTAAGTACCAGTCAAGGTAATCAGGCATACTAAAAATATATCATTTAATTCACAAATAAGTTTGTTCATCTTTCTTCTTAAAGTACACTCCAAAGTATTCAAAGCTAAATATATTCTGTAGCTAATGTACATATGCTGACAGACAGCATGATGTTCTGAAGTAAAGATATTATTCTTTTACAAAAATAGACTTGGCTTAGGAAACATAGGGGGAAGAAGAGTGAGTGAGAGCAAGCATAAGAAAAATTGCAAAGCTTTATAGAATTGTTTCCATTAAGTGCAGCAACACTCTGCTGATTGCTCAGAGAACCATATCTCCCCTCAATCAGCGCTTTGAACATGTTCCCCTATAAACAGCATGTTAAATTAGCTTAACATGACAGTAACAACATAGCAAAAAAAAAAAAAAAGCAAAACTATATAACATCCACCATTACCAAGAGGTAACAAATTATAAATAATTAACTATTCTCCAAATTCCCAATGAATGATCATGGTTTTTACACTTCTAGCAAGGCAAGGTGTTCCTTTGCAGATATATCGAAGATGATTTTTATTTTTGTATGTTCACCTCCTTGCCCATAAAATGGGAATGAATGTGGTTGACTGTGAATAGCTGGCATACAATTGCTCCATTTTTCCTTGGGAAACTTGTGTTTATCTTGTAAATCCAAATAAGGACCAGAGGAGGTCATCACTCAGGTAGACAGGGACTATCCCTTCAGCAGGAGATATGGTTATGCCTTCTTTTGAATAATATTGTAGAAAAAAAAGCTTTAATAAATACAGACACCATTCCTCCCCAGGTTAATCATCTTCCACTATCCCAACCTCCAGTATGGCCAAAATCTGGTCAGGTCCTATTTGTGTGTAATTCTCTTGGGCACTTGGATCTCAAAGTTTCCAGAGTGCTGTCTGGTCAGGGAGTCTGCTGCCTGTTCAGTGTGGCAAATGTTCTTTGTTTTAAGTACCAGCGAGTCCTTCTCCAGGGTTGCAGGACCTTAGTCTCCATGATTGAAGACAGCTTTCCTTAGCTGCCCTGTGATGACTGGGTCTCACATTTCCTGAAACTAGATCTGTGGAAGGAGTCTCTGAAATTAATGAAAGAGAAAGGACAAAGGCAAGAAAGATCAGTTAGTCTTTCAAAGAGGGGTAAGAATCACCCACTATAAAAGGACATCAATCATGGGGAACTTAGCAAACAAGCGAGGTGGCTTAGATTCCTTCACACTCAGCCAGAAAAACAAAACAAAAAAAACCAAAAACAGACCACAATTGGGCTTTGGGAAGACCACGGGCACAAGCCAACATGAAGGGGTCCCTGGCAGGTCAAGGAGAAGGTAAAGGGAGGATCAGGATGACTGCTGAAGACATCTTGTGCTGGCTACTTTCCTGTCTCCAGCCCACTCCCAGCCCTCAGAGGAGTTTGAAGCTTGCAAAGTATAAGGCCTGCCCTGATTTCTGGGCCCCCACACCCTCTCTTTTATCTCCCCAGAAAGAGGCCTCCTTTGGCCTGTTCTTACCTCTTTTGACTCTCAATTCTGAATATTGGCTTGTACAGTTCTGGGATTTTCCGCTCGATCATTGGCCTGAGGTTCTCTTTCAGCTTGTTGTAGTTCTTTTTAAGTTCCTGCTGGTATTCTCTCTGGTCTGCTGCGATGAGACGCTTGTTTTTCTCTACAGCCTCACCACATCTGGGATGTAAATATCAAGATGGAGAATGAGGAAGGAGGCTTTATTTCAAATAAATCTGAATTGCTTAGAAAACTGGGGGTGATGATACTATCAATAATTCTTAAGTGCCCAAAGGAATATTTGCAATTTGATGGGCAGTCAGGACCACCAAAGGAGCTTTCCAAAATGCAAATTTTTAGATCCCACCTCAGACTTGATGAATCAGAATCTAAATATGAATCTAAGGGTTAGCACCCAGAAATCTCTGCTTTTGATAAGTTGCTATTGGCAATATCAGGTACTATTGATGCTCTGATTATACTACATGCCAGGCATCATGCAAGGGATTTTATTATGTATTATCTTGCTAATTTTTTTCAATCAACCCAGAAAGTCAGTGCTTACTTCTATTTTGGCCCTGCAGTTCAGAAATGTTAGGTAATTTGCCCAAGGTAACAGAGTGAAGAGCTTCCAATTCAAACTCAGGCCACTGGAACCTATTACGCCTATCTTAAAAAGTGATTTTTGGCAAAATGGGAGACGGAGCAAATGCCATTTTGTCTCCTCCTTTTACATATACATCAAAGTGCTAAGAAGGTACAGCAGAAATTTGGTAAATGAGGAAGAGAAGTCCCAAGAATCAGAAAAGAAGAGAAAAATAAACATCAGAGTGATAGCAGGCAGCTTCAGGAAAACCATATATAGGATTTCAAGATGGCATGTAGGTCCTGGAGGCTGGGTAGAGGGAATTTCAATGCCCATACAAGAGAAGTGATGTAGTGTTAGCCAGGGCAGAGTGGGACTATGGATATTTCCCTTGAACAGCTGGCTCATCTATGAAAAGCTGTGTGAAAAATGCTGCCTGCTCTCCAGAGCAGTGAGGTGGAAGCTTGTCATCGACTTGGAGCCACTAGTGGGAAAGTCGCCTTAAAAAATGAAACTCTGGACTGCCCTATATGTGGGAGTGACTTACAAATTTATATTCCTCTACGTTGGGTACTCCAAGGCAAGAAATTAACTTCAAAACCAGACTAAGCTTACAGTAACTTCTAGGGCCCTGACATACAAAGTTGCTCTGGAGGAACAATTTCTCAACCAGGGCACTTGGGCTTCCCAGAGAAAGAGCAAAGATGAGCTCACTGTAAAACTGCCACAAGCCATATGAGGAAAATAAGCACCAGCAGGGAGAAACATGAGGTGTAACAAGCAGAATTAGCACAGTAAGAATTAGAGATCATAGAACAATATAAAAAAGCAAAGTTGATGTAGAAATGTAATTATAGGCATAAAATCCATAATTAAAAAATTGGAAGAGTCTGATAAAAGAGTTGAGACCTTCAGGAAAAAAAAATATAGAAGCAAAAAAGTACTTTACTCAAATGAAGAGGAAAAAACCCAATGGACAGTTTAAACAATAGTTACAACTCTATGAACTCTATGACAATTCTAAGGAAATCACCAAAGGGATTTAGAAAGAAGCTACAAAAATATCTTTAAGTGGCTAAGTACCCTGGAGATATAATGGAAATATCTGATCACTTTAGAAGAAATTCTCAGAGAATGAAAAGTGAGAGGCAGTATCAAAGAGATTATAGCTGATACTTTTCTGGAGCAAAACCAGATATGAATCCTCTACTCAATGAAAATAGATCTTTGCCCAGCCTCATGATGACAAGTCTGTAGGCTATATAGATAAAGACAATCTTTATTTAAAATTGTGTTTATCTGACTTGCAAATCATTAAATCTGTGGCTTAATGGTTTCCTACATCTATCGAAACACGAAAAATCATGCCTTTTATTCTGTTCTACCCTAATGAATAACCAGTGAACAAACCTTAAATAGACAGCGTAATGTTTGAAACTTAATTAGGCATAATCCTGTTAATCTTCAAATGGTGAACCATGTGGCTTATATTAATTTCCTAACAGTGTTGCTGAACTTGGGCCCAGTACCAAATCCCTCCTATGGCCACAGAATACATGTCAGAGTGACAAGACTGTGAGGGTGGAGGCTACCTGGCATAGGCAAAATTAAACCTATGACCATTGCTTTGCCACAAAATTGATCTGCTATGGCAGAATAACTGGATTTAGCTCATGCAAAAACCAATAGAACACCCTTACCTGGATTTTCACTGATCTTTTAAGTTTTACATTAATTGAAGCAAATTAAGTTGAAACAAAGCAGGATGGTGAGAGTTACTTACATATCAAAGGTTTGGGGTAAGGGACAAGAAAGGGTGGTATGTATAGTCTTGGAATCAATCCAGAGAAACCTACATCACCCCTTATTATTTCTCCCTAAGGTGAGCAATCCTATGTGCCTTAGTAATAAGGCAGATCCGTGCTTCTGGAGTGCTCCAGACTGTATTTTTCATAAATGGACACAGCAATAATTGTCTATCCTATGTTCTTCTGGAAATCTGTCTCAGGGTGACTTCAGAGTCTGGGTTGGCAACACACTACAAGTGCCCTGCAAGATCTAACTACCAAATTGAAGATGTCTACTCTGAAAGCTTCAACAGTTAACTAAACTCTAACTCTTTGCTGTCTTGGATCCAGAAGCAATAATAGCAGTTAGCTATACTGACCATGTCTACTGCGCCCAAAACAAGGTAAAACACCTCGCAATCAGATGGAGCTGGGGTTGAAACCCAGTTGCCGCTCATTAGCTCAATGACTTAAACACTGAAATCCTGTTTTCCCATCTGTAAAATGGCGATAAGAATCTCATACACTTCCCCAAGAGAATTAAATGGGAAGCTTAGTAACAAGGCAGATCCGTGCTTCTGGAGTGCTCCAGACTGTATTTTTCATAAATGGACACAGCAATAATTGTCTATCCTATGTTCTTCCGGAACCTTGCTATAGCCCCCATCAAGAGGAAGGTGGACCCTCCCACGCTTCACCATAGTAAGGAAAAAAAGGTGTATTGTTCGAGCCACTCAGCATATGGTATTTTGTTATATCAGCTTGAGCTGACTAAGAAATATAAGAACATTTAAAGGCAGAGATTTGCACCGATGGCAGTGTCTGAAACGCTCTAGGTACCTTGGTGGGGAGAACATAGGAAGGAAACAGAATGTTGTATTTTTCTATCTTGGCTTCTGAAACCTTGAGGTGTTTTTTCTTATCTCTGGGAAAGGCAGGAGAGGATAGAGGTCCCAACTTGACAACCATCCTACAAACTGCAGCCTGGCTGGATACCCTCAGCTGCAGCAGGCAGCCTGCCAGCTACTTTAGGGTTGTAGCTGGTTTGCCTACAGCTGAGTCAGAAAGGTTACTGCCCAGTGGTGGGACCCAGCTTTGCACAGAAAGTGCACTTCCGCTAGAGCAATCAGCACCAGCACCGGAAGGCAAACTGATGTTCCCCTTGAAATCAGAGCTTATAACCTCCAGCCCAAGTATGCTGAGAAGCTGGTGCTTACCCAAGGGAAAATCTGAGAGCTGTTCAACTCCCAAACATTTTCCAGTCCTGCGTCACCTCTACTGGCTGAAAGTGGAGAGGGGGAGAATATGAGGGAAGAAAACATACCAGTGCAAACAACTGACAAGACAGTTACCCTCTTCATTAAAAGCTGTAACTTGCTGATTAGGCTTGAGAAGCAATTAGGTAATGGGGGAAAGGAAGGTTGCTTCATCTATTATTTATATTAAGGGTATAATTTACATAGCATAACATTCATTCATGGTAAGTGTACAGCCTGATGCGTTTTACTGAATTTATACAGTTATGAAACTTCTATCACATTGCTCCTGCCACTTTTGATTTATATGGCATAGCGTGGAAGGAAAGTGAAACTGTGAGCAGCAGAACTGTTTTGCTAAGTAGTCCTGTCTCATTCATTGCATACCTATAGCTCAGTGCCTGAAACAAAACAAAATAAATGTTTGCTGAATGAATAAACGAACTGACATCTGTGATTTGAAAGGATAGCAGTTTGAACACACTTGCCTCTTTGGAGGAAAGGAAAGGATAAGTAGGTGAATGATAATAGGGCTGGACTGAAAGAGTAAGCCAGTGGGTTGAGGGGAAAAAGAGAACCGTAAAAGGGAAACAACCAAGCCACCACTATGGGTTTGTAGCCTCTACTCAATTTGTGGTCCCAGTGAGCAGCCTCAGGGTAACCAGGGAGCATGTTAGAAGTTCACCCCAGACCTGCTGAATCTGCGTCTGCATTTTGACAAGATCCCACAGTCACTTATTTCACAGTGAAGTTTGAGAGGCTCTGATTAATACTTTCATGGCATTTCCAGATCAACACAGCAGCTCAACAGCATGAAAATGTGGGATGATAGCCTGGCTTCCCATGTCAATCACCAGTGGAAGGGAGGACAACATGTTAAGGAAGGATTTTGATTTTGAAAATCCAGCATTTTTGCAGGCCATTTGGAGAGAAAGATAGCATTGCCATTAAAAATCTAATGTCCAACTTAGTTAAGAATAAAGGACCATCTCTAGGAAAATCTATTTCTTCTTCTGTGTCTTGTCAGGAGCTAGTTTAAAATCAGCTTTGATTCGCTTTGTAGTCACTTGTCCTGGGCCTAGGAGAGGTTTAATAAGCACATTTTAACTAAGAAACAAAATCACTTGTCTCAAATTTCCTTTCACTAAATAGGTTCCATTTAAAACCCTATTTACGAATACCACCCTCCCTGTCTAGTGAGAATGCACTGCTCTTGCTCCCTCAGAGGAGCCCAGTGGCATCAAGGACATCTGCCTTTGTGAGTCTTGTGGGCACATACATTCCCTTACCAGGAATGGCGTTCATTTGCACTACCCCTACTTCCACCTATATATACAAACCGTGGTCTAAGTGATGCTTTTCACAAGCCTCCCCAGTCATTTCAGCCTGTAACCCAGTGTTCTTTTCTGACTCTATAGCCTATAATTAGTACAGTCCATGGCCTCAGCACATGCTGCACTGGGTCCTGTCATCAGAACAGAGCCATGTCCAATGTCTCTAGCTCATGGCCATAGTGTACACTCATGACACATTCTATGCCCTTTCAGAAGTTCAGAGAAGTCTGCACTGCCAAGTTTGGGTTCTTTCACTATTACTAATTATAAATGCAGACATATGAATACAAAATAAATCTTCCAAAATTTCCAAAATAGTTTCCTAGAGTTTTGTTTTACGAAAGTGTACTAAAATTTAGCTTTATGGAATGTAAAAATTGTTACCCAATCCAAGAACAGCTCAAAACATCATCACTTCTGTATATGTATATGTGTATGTGTGTGTGCGCACGCACATGGCACCAAGCAGCTGTAACTCACTGTGGGGCAAAGTGTGTCTCCTCCAGGCTTCGCTAAAGCCTATGAAGGAGGAGAAGATATCCCTAACCTCACCAACACTCGCATTCTACTAAGTTTTTACAGAACTGAGTAAATTTTAACATTTTCTTTATTCCACCTGCCAAGTGAGGCTATTCCTTTACTTCACATGCTCCTCGAAGGCCTCATATGAAATTATTTTTATACACCTTTTTCTCATGTTCTTTCCTTTATACATGCAAATCCTTCATCCTTCACAGTCATTCTTTTTAGGGTGATGGGGGATCCAATAGACTTGTCCATATTGCAATAGATTGCAAGACCTAGTACAAAGACTCACTCCCTGTCCAGGTAGCATCTTCCCTTTACCTCTTAATTCAAGGCAATGTTTTTAAGTTTCTAAAATTAAGTAGTTGTATGGCATGGGAAATAGCCCCTGCCAAGAACCTCTCAAGCTCTGATGCCTCAGTGGAATTGCAGCACATTGAAGGAAGTATGGCCTGTTGGGTTCAGAAGATCTAGATTTGAACTCAGCTCTGCTACTAATGGATAGTGTAACCTTAAGTCAATCAGCTCTAATCTCTGAACATCTATCTTATAAAATGAGCATGGTGATAATGCCTGTTTTACCATGTGACTGGGAAGCGTGGGTGAGATGATAAGCATGAAAGCACTTCACAATTTAAGGGTTACTTAGTGGTGGTGCAGGTGCTTTGTTCAGTCACTTTCAGTTTTGAGCCTATACAGGAATACCCTGGAAGGTGTGCAACTAAGACCAGAAGCTGGTACCACCTCTGAGGCTTCTGATTCAGTAGTGGTGTCTTATAATGTGCCTCTCCAGTAAGGTCTCAGGTAATGCTAAAGCTATGGGTTGGGGACCATGCTTTGAGTACCACTCACTCCCCTACTGACTTTCCAACCATTTTCCTTCTTACCGCATTATGAATTCCTTAAAGCATAATCTCAATTTGTTGTGATGTCGATATAGTTTTGGATCAGCTGGAATTTTTTCCAAAAACACTTGGGCTACTTCCAGTGGTCCCTGATGGAAAAGTAAGAAACAAAGCAGTATTGACATTAGAAAGGGAATTAAATTGCCTAAGAGAAAATGTTGGAGTAGCTTCCTCATGGGAACATTTCATTTTTCAGTTAGTTTGATGATACAAAAAGCCAGGGAAGGTTTTCCTTCTCAGAAAACTTTGATTCCTTAGCAGGAGTTTTAGGAGACTATGCAGAAGTATAAATTTATTTTCTTAATTAATTGCTACTAAAAGGTTTCACTTTATATATAAATATAATACACAGATACAAAGAATACATATAGGCTTTGAGTTGCTTTTCTAAAAATAGGTTTAATTCAATGCTGAGCTCCAGATTTAGAGTTCTAATGGGTCTGAAAATATCCAAACTGGTCTGAAGTGGCCCAAGAAGCCTGGTTCAAGGTCACTGCTAGTTGGCAAGGCCCTTGATCTATCCAGTCTTAGTCAGTTTTCTAGCTGTCTTTGTGCTGAGTACCATTTCTGTAAGAGTTGTCATGATTACTTATGTAGTCCTTGGTGACTGGCTTAAAATCTTGCATTTTCAAGGTGCTGGAACTGGTAAAAGCAAAAGCTTCCTAAAATTCTCTGATCTTGGAAATATAATCTTCTCTAGCTATTTTTTGCTCCCTTGATTTTACATGGACACAGAATTGTTACAGGGGAGTTAAGTCATGTGACTAAGAGATAGTCAAATTACTCATTCCCATTTTCTTGTGGAGGTGTGCACAAAGTGGACCTGACTAGAAATTAGGAGATCTGGACACAGACAGTAATCTTCCTCCCTCTAAGACTGGTTTAATTCAATGCTGAGCTCCAGATTTAGAGTTCTAATGGGTCTGAAAATATCCAAACTGGTCTGAAGTGGCCCAAGAAGCCTGGTTCAAGGTCACTGCTAGTCAGCAAGGCCCTGGCCTGCTGGGTTCACCTGTGACAGACCTGGGTTCACCTGTGACAGACCTGTATGTGTTCCTGTCCCCACTGTTAGTCCTGCATTAGTCTCAAGCTTTGAAACAACTGCGTAAACTTGGCATCACTAAGCACTCTTCAACAGAACCTCAGATCTGGGTTCTGTTGCCTGGCCAGCCCCAAGTGAAGACCTCTCTGAGACAATAGTACTCCTTAGACATGGGCTACTCATCTTTAGAATATGTTTGCTACCTGGATTGCTACACGAAGTCCATGAGGTATCCCCAAATTCTTCCAAACCTGGTAAGTGTTTAGTCTAAGTTTAGAAGCACCATTTGTATATTCACCAGACTCCTCATCAACCTCTAGAAGGAAACTGCAGGCATGTAGTAAACACCAGAGGAGCTGCCACAGGCTGCTTCTGCTCACCTGATTCACAGTTGCTCCAACAGAGCCCTGTAGCACCATCTGAAGCATCTTAGCATCAGGAGGCTCCTGGTTAATGGCAACTGCTAATTGAAGAGTCTTCTTCTTCATGTCTTCAATGGCAACTTCAATTGGCGTCAAAACAAACTAAACATAAGACAACATGCAGGCATTTTATTGTGTGATTTTACATGCTATGGACAAACCTGAAACTATGACAGAGGGGGCAAATGGATTAGAAGAGGCAGCAAAGAGACTTTCCGAATAACTGAAGATAGCTTGGACAACTTAAAAAGGAAGTGTTGAATATTTCCTGAGTACTAATTATGTTACAAGACCTTTACATGCATTTTTCATTTCCTACTTTAAAAAAACCTCATTATTCTTTCCATTTTATAGTCACAGGGATTTGTAAGGTTATGTGCTGCAAAGTGACAGAAGGAGTAAATAGAGAAGCCAGAATTTAACCACCATGTCTATGTTAAAAATCCTTGTTCTTTCTACACTGGCAGGCTTCCTTTCCCCCCATTACTGAATAAGTTAATCGACTTATAATTTGGAAGGTTATTAGAAGTAGAGCACTTGAGATATTCCTACCCACTGTAACACAAGATACTGGCATCATCTATGTCTTCTCCAGCTCACCTGAAAGGGGAATTTGTAGTAAAAAGAATTCTCTTAAAGATCAATCTCTAGTTGCTAAGTTCTACTGGTTTGGTATTAGAACCTTTCTGAATGTTATGGGTGGATTCATAGCCCTCTCCTGACAGTTCATATATTGAAGTCCTAACCAACTACCCCAGAATGTGATCATATTTAAGAAAGGGTTTTTATAGAAGTAATCAAGTTAAAAGGAGTTCTTTAAGATGGACTCTAATTCAATAGGACTGATGTCTCTTTAATAAGAGGAAATTTGATAAAGAGACAGATTTAGAGGAAAGATGATTTGAAAAGACAGAGGGAGAAAGCAGATGTCTAAGAGCCAGGAAAGGCCTGGAGCAGACCCTACCTTCATGGTCCTCAGAAGGAACCAACCCTGATCACATTTTGATTTTGAGTTTCTAGTCTTTAGAACTGTGATACATGTCCACAGAAAATGAAGACATACTGTTGTTTGAAGCATGCAGTTGGTGGTACTTTGTTACAGCAGTGCTACAAACCAATGCAGTGAGGTTCTTGGGAAACTTACAGATGTCAAAGAAAGAGCTGTGAGGACTCTTATGGGGACCACGAGTTTATTTCTGTGCTATGTATACACATGCTTGTGTTCAAAGGTCCAAAACAAACACAGCAAATGCCTTCTAAACCAACCTTCTCTTAAAAGAGTCCTCTTTTCAGGCTTTGTCTGGCTTCTGAAACCCACTCTGCTGTGGCTGCATTACTGAATTCTCAAGCCAAGTCACTTAGGCTCCTGTCCAATGAGGTGCGTATTCACCACAATTCAGCTGTGTTTGTTCACCAACTTGATTATGCCTGTTATACTCATTATTTTAATGATTTAATCTAATTAAATAATGCATAAGCTGGTGAACTATGGGTGTGGAAAAAAAAAAAAGAGTTGCTTCTATGAAAACCAAGCTGAATGTTTGGGCAAGACATTATGAAAGTGAGTTGCTACAAAGATTCCTATCATATTAGGTGCACGTAAGGTAGCTGTAAAAGGCTAATGGCAGAAAAAAAATCTTTAAAATCCAGAAGGATTCTCCTCATACTGTTTAATAAAGGTCCTTAAGTGCTTGCTATTCTAGAGAAACAAAACTAAAGGTCATGGACAGTGCATTAAGGGTGGGAGTTAAGCAAGAGTGACAATGACGACTTGTGTTCAGTCAAACCAAAATCACAGTGAAAACTGTGACCCCATATAAATAAAATGACAAATAAGTGTATCTGCATTTTAAAGCAAAATAAAACGTTTGTGGTACATTAAATTTAAAGAAAGCTTATGAGGCTTTCTTTTAGTGCTAACTATAAGGGGTAAAATCTCCTGTATAGGACCAGAGAAAATGAACATATTTTTCCTGTCAGTGTATAGACAAGGAAACTGAATGCAGATAAGTAGTTTGTACAAAGTAACAGGTTTCTAGATGGGTTGAACGAAAACCTGACAATGGACGGATAAAGAACAGCTGGCGTCTTCATATCTGCTGGTGGGAATGCAAACTGGCAGTCACTTTACAAACAGGTTGAAGTTTCCTGTAGAATTAAATTACAGCCCTTCTTGGTGACGCAATGAGTTAGGACGCAGCACTGCAAGCTAGCCACAGACACTTCAGTGCGAGTTCAACCCCTGGCTCCAGAGGTGATCCATAGGGCGCAGCAGACCTCTCCTGTCCCGCCCCCTCCCCCCCTCAGCAGTATACCTCATTGATCAGCCTGTTATGTTCCCACTCTGACTATGGTGAATTCTTTCACTGCCCCTGCTGTACCTACCCCAGTTCTGTATGTATAAATAAATAAATAAATCTAAAAAAAAAATAATTAAATTGCACTGACTGTACACCCCATGTGTATTCAAGCTGGGATGAGAACTCAGCAGGTCCCCTTGTGTCCTTTGCAAGGTGTCCTTCCTCCAGTCTCCAACTAACACTCTTTGGAGCTGCTCCTGTCACTAATAATTAAAACTTCAACTACGTCTGAAGCATCTGATATGCTTTTAAATACATAACATATATTCTAAATTTCTATTTTAAATAAATATTTAAAATGGAAACATATACATTTCATGTAAATTTGTCTTTAAAATGTAAATATCTTAAATAGTAGTTATTAAATAGGGTGTAAGTTGTGTTACAATGTAAACACACTTATACTGAAGATAAAACTTGAAAGTGCTAAATTTGAAACAGTGCTATAAACATGTTGCTGCTGAAATGGGATTCTCTGGCACAGGACAGTGGCTGGGTAAGCATTATTAAAATATTTCAGGTGTGTCTTGTCTTAGCTTTCACTTTCGTCACCATGAAGGGAGTGAAGGAGATTTGTGTGTCATCCTGGGAGTTGACCCAGTGCCCTAGTGAGTGGTGGCCTCAATCCAGTGCCCTTCCTCCGGGCATTACCTCCTCCTTCTGGATGACGCTGATCCGGGTCTTGATGTAGGGGAAGGCGTGCATGGTGGTCAGCACTGTGTTCCGCCGGTACTGCTCGTGCAGTTCTCCCCGGGGCCGCCCCTCCAGGGTGAAGGGGGTGGTGTACATGAATCTCCGCAGATTGAAATTCTTTTCAAAGTAGGTTACCCTGTCTTTCATCTCATACTCGTCAAAGTAGGGCTCCACAAATGTGATTTGTATGTAGGCCTGAGGGGAAGAAGGCAAGGAAGGAGATGAGCTATTCTGCAAACAGCTACCCAGGGCTCTCTGGAGTGGCATGCTGGGACAAAGCACAGGCACCACCCCTCTGAGTCTGTGAAGCCACAGGAACCCAGCACACCAGGGGAGACTGTAGCCACCAGCCTCTTTCTTCTCCTGCAGGGAGAGAAAGGATGAGAAGCAGAGGGGAATGTGCTGGTGTGTGAAGTTGGGGCCACAAGCCTTACCTCTTGGGAAAGCTAAGTATCCAAATGAAACTTGGTATGAGGTTTTGCAAACTGTTGTTCAAGAGACAAATTTGCTTTTGTAGGACAACTGTGGCCAAATGCACAGTGACAAGAATAGTCAATCTGAAACCTGACAATGCCAAGTACTGGATAGATGGAGAACAGCTAGAAACTTCGTACTTGATGGTGGGAGTGCATACTGGCACAATCACTTTAAAAACAGGTTGGAGTTTCTTGTAGAATTAAATTACACTGACTACACCCCATTTGTATTCCAGAGAAATGAAAATAGGTTCACACAAAAATCTGTACACAAGTGCCTACAGCAGCATAACAGACAAAAACTAGCCACAATCCAAATGTCCCTCAAGGATAAATACTGGTATAAATACACCATGGAATAACACTCAGCAGTGAAAAAAACAAAACAAAACAAAACAAAAAACCAACTACTGCAACATGGAAGACTCTCAAACCAATCCTGCAAAGTCAAAGAGTTGGACTTAAAAGGGCTATGATTCCATTTATATGATATCCCGGAAAGGGCAAAACTACAGTGGCAGAATGTAAATCAGCGACTGAGGTGTTGACAGTGGAGGGAAGGAATTACTACAGACAGGGATGGAGAAATACTGTAGGGTGCTGAAGTCTTGTATATAATGATTGTGGTAGCAGTTACATGTTTTTGTCAAAATGCATAGAACTAGACACTCAAAGAGTGAATTTTACTGCATATACCTCATTAAAAATTGCACACACGCTGACAAGAAGGCCACTTATTAAGAATTTAAAAAGAAAGGATGACAATGTCAGACTGTCACACACACCCTCTGAAGTAGATGGCGAGGTCACTGACGTCAGACCAGATCACTATTTCTTGTGATGAATCTGGCTGTAATTCTGGGTTCAGATTTTCATTTCAAACACTCACAACCTACCCTGAGCATTTTAAGTGGAAAAAGAGCACCCTGTGTTAGGAATTTCCTGGGTGACTCACAGGGACTATGCTATGTGCAGATCACCACGGGCACACAGCCAATCCTGTCCTTCCAGAATCCCAAGCATTTCTGTATGAAGTTTGACTCAGACTTACCACAGTTATTGCTTCAAGCCTAGACTAGGGGATATGTCTGAAGTGAGTCTTTTGAGATATGTAGAAAAACAAACTCTTAAATTTGGCCAATTTCTTTCCTACTTGAATCATCTCCATAATATTCTGGAAGACAGAACTGAGAGAAGATTTGTACTCCTCATTTTATAAGCCTGCCAGATGGCGACTGGTCCTCTGTCCCCCAGTCCCTAACAACTGAATTTGCATTATTTTTGGTAGCCTAGGAAGCTTCCTCATGAACAAATCTGTGAGGTACACTGTTATAACTTGTAGTATAATAAAGAGTATCTCTGGTCTTTGTTGATGTTTCCTGGGCATAGAACTTCAAAATCCAATGCCATGTCCTAAGTGATAGAGTATCACTTTTATAAGAATTAAACTAATTTTACTATAACTTTATTATAAATGATTTATAACAATAATTTGTTTTTCTAATGAGGTGACTAACAGTAGGTCTGTAGAGAGCTTCATAATAGGGGTTGGTCACCAGGAAGGTCAAACATGTTATTAGAGGGTTGGAACTTTGGGTCAGTCTGAGCTTTAGAGAAAGCTGGAGAGAGAATAATGTGGTTGATGAGTATGACTACACAGTGAGACCCCTAATAAAAACTCTGCCCACAGAGGCTCAATCAAGCTTCTTGGTTGATGAACTCATTGACTGGCTGAGAGGGCAGAGAAACTCTGGCCCTATATGTACTCTTTATCATAAAGGTGTAATCCTCAATATATTACTTTTCTGAGTCATTTAGTCTTTCTAGTGACACTGAGCCTAAGGGTTTGAGGGAACTCCCTAATTTGTAGCCAGCTAATAAGGATATGTAGGGTGATCTGGGAGATCTATTTATGACTGGCATTTAAGGCCTGAAAGTGTGACTTGAAGAGTCTGGTGCTAACTACAGGTGATGAGTGTTAGAACTGTACTGCAGTACACCCAGCTGGGTGTGAAATAAGACAATCTCCTGCAAAAAGTGAGGAAACTGAAGACTGAGCCCTTTCCAGAATTCCTCCAATAGCATAGTGTCCCTAAACTTGTCTCGAGGAAGACCTGTACCGTAAGCAAGGGTGCTACTAAATGTTGTCAATAAAACTTGTGCCTTTTAAACTTTCTAATGTAATAGGAACTACAGATTTCATAGAAAGGCAATAAAACACAGTGAGTAAGAGTATGAATTTGGGGATGACAGACCCCGTACCGAACACTGTTTCTGACAGTGCTTAATAATTTTACAACTCAGTCTTCTCATCTACAAAACGGGGATAACAACACCTATTTCCAAGGGCTACTAGAGGATGAAATGAAATGATGTATTAGGGCTGAATGAGGTGCCAGGTACATAGTTGCTACTTTATAGTAGCTCCTCTTATGAATCCCACATTAAGTGTGGTTTCTTTAAAGAGTAGTTGAACCCTAGACAAAAGTTTTTGGCTGCATTTAAATCCAGAGAGAAGAGGTCATTCTATGTTCAAGGGGTAGAGTTAGAGGACTCAGAACTTGGTAATTTTTCTTTTTTTGCAAGTTTCCCCATACCTTGTTAGGATCCAACTTGCTTTTGTCCACAGGAGCAGAGTCTTTTATCACTTCCACAAATTCTGCACCAAAACATTGACTATAAAACCCCTAGGCAAGAGGAATCAACATATTATAAAGGTTATTTTAATATAACAAAATTATTTTTCTTCTCAGAAGTAAAATAAGTTTGGAGCAAGCATAAGAAACAATTTGTTCATTGATTACTCAAAGTTCTTCTGAGCTAATGAGGCAAGTTCAGCATTTCCTGAGACAAAAATAAAAATATTAGGAAGTCTTGCTTTGCAAATTGATATATGCTCCCTATAGTTATATATGCTTGACCTCTAATTCAGCCAATGCCATCATATTTTCTAAGGCAGCTCTATGGGTATAGCACTATTTACTTGCATTTTGTACCCTAGGAACCTGGATGTCCCCATTGTGATAAGACACAGTACACAAAAAGACAAAATAAATACTTTTAGCTTTAAGTAGGAAAACATTTTAGGAAGTCAAGTAGCATGGGGTAAATGGCTAATTCTCTTTTATATGAGTTAAATGATTTTGGACAAATCACCAACTCACTCTGGGTCATGGCTTTTTTGAGACAAGCAAAGATTCATGTCCCTTGTCTCATGTCCAGGAGAAGGAGCAATTTGGCAATAGTGGTATTTTAAGTTTTGCAGTCATAAAAGTGAATAAATTCAAAGCAATAGCAAGAAAGCAGAGAGACTGAGTCTCTGGTTAATTGTCAATAATTCAAGGACCACAGTTACGTACCCTGCCAGGGTTTTCAGGGGCATCTCATGACTTTCCTCTTGTGTGTTTAGTGCTGACACGTTCATTTTCTAGGTCCTTTTTTCCTTACTTTACTCTGTTGTTTCTCTTTTTCTTTAGCATTTTTTCCAAGAACATACAGTTCTCTTCTTGCTACATTACGGATCAAAGGTAAGCAGTAGGTTGGGGTGATATTGCCAACTGAAGGGAGAGTCACCTGCTCTGATTATTTAGAGAAGATGCGACTTGGACTCTCAGGAAGCACCGAGGTGCCATGGCCCCTGCTGGAGCTACTGTTGGGCATCTCTGTGTTGAATGGCATGTGTTCTCTAGTGACCCCAGAAGGATGACCATAGCATTTTCTAAGGGAATTTGGCAATTTGTCCAGATTAATTCAAAGTTAAAATAAAAATCTTCAAATAGGGCCCTCCCTGGTGGCGCAGCAGGTGAAAGCACAGCACTAAGAAGCTGAAGCCACTTCAACATGAGTTCGATCCCTACGCCAGAGGTGATCCACATGGCGTGGCAGACCTCTCCTGACCCGCCGGCAGCTCCCCTCAGCAGTGTACTTTGTCAGTCAGTCTGTTCTGTTCCCCACTCTGTCTCTGGTGAATCCTCTCACTGCCCCTGTACCTCTGGCCTGTACTCTAGTTCTGCATGCATAAATAAATAAATCTTAAAAATTTTTTTTTCAAATGGAAAATTATTACTAAAACTTGGAAAGAGTTATAAGAAAGTACCAGGCATTGGTTGAACTTTAAAAAGCCTTGAAAATATTCACCAAATTAAAAAACTTTGATAATCATACAAATTATAATGACCCACTCAATTTGCTTTTATAAAGTAAACAAAGTCAAGCACATAGAATCACCTTTCTTACCTCTAGCCTATGAGAGATCTCAGGAAGCTTGGTAATTGCAGGCTCTTTGTAAACAAATTCTTGCTCATCCAAATCCCCAAATTTGGACCCATAGAAACCCACTCGGAAGTAGGTTCCAAACATTCTTTTGTGACCCTGGTGAACAAAATAAGAATTTCTCTCCTGAGTTATGTAATTCATAAGGATCTACTGATTTGCAAAGGGCAGGAGTCTTTTAATATCATATTATAAAGCATTTGATTCCTTTGACTATTAAAAAGAAACTCCTTTAGGCCCTCCCTGGTGGCGCAGTGGGTTAAAGCACAGCACTGAGAATCTAAAGCCGCTTCTGCATGAGTTCGATTCCCGCCTGCCCCGGAGGTGACCACATGGCGTGGCAGACCTCTCCTGACCTGCCCGCTGCTCCCCTGAGCAGTATACTTCGTCTATCTGTCTGTTCTGTTCCCCACTCTGTCTCTGGTGAAGCCTCTCACCGCCCCTGAGCCTCTGGCCTGCACCCCAGTTCTGTATGCACAAATAAGTAAATCTTTAAAAAAAAAAAAAAAAAAGAAACTCCTTTAAAAAAGTCCAATGTTTATGGAATAAACCTTGGAAATGATACAAAAGAAATCCTAGAAACAATTTTTAGGACTTCTTTTAAGATTCTTACATATCCTGGATGTAATTAATTTGAGCTGCCTTTTTTCATACTCTGAATTTGGGTCTTCTACCCATTCCCAGCTCTTTTCTACTTGGCAGCTACAGTAATGCTATGCTCCATGTAAATGACTTCTAGAAAGGAAAGAGGGCTAAGCATCTCTGGAACAGGGTCACCTGCTGCCAGGTAGCAGGCAGAACCTGTTGACTAGGCTCCCTCACCAAGTACCTTGCTGATGATGCTGTCGAAGGCCTTCTGCAGTTTGTCATGGGTGGTGATCAGCTTCCGAAAGTCTCGATGTGCTTCCAGGATGGGGATGATCAGTTTGTAGACCTCGTTAACTGTCTCATACAATCCTCCCTAAGGACGGAAAAGAAAATCAGATAATTTAATCTACTGGAAACTAAAGAGGAGTAAGCAGGATGGATTAAATATTGATACCCCAGTATTTTACAGAGCAGGAATGATGTCTGAATATATTCAAAATGCCTTGAAGTCTCAAGCTGAACTAAACACATTCTAATTGTGTAAAAGGGAAAGGACTTTGAGGAGAAAAAACAGGAGAGGAGATTGCACCAGGAAAAAAAAGCAATTGAGGATGGCATTGCCATATTTAAATGTCACCAGCGGTCCCTGCCACCCTTCATAGCTAGATATTCACTGCATGTATTAAGGGGGTTATGAGGATTCTAACTAATTAATTCTTTGGAATTCATGAAAAGCAGTACATGCTATGCGTAGTACTTTTTCCCTCTGAATTCTGAAGGGGAATGCAGGGGGAGAAGGGAAGAGGAGATAGTTTAATACCTAGATGCTATAGGGTAGAAAGTTACAAAAAAAGACCAAAACATACAAGGATGAAAAATATTGTTGCAGCTAAATATGGTGTTTATGTAGCTTAAAATTGGGAGGGGGGGTGATCAAAATTAATATTTTATTTGGATATTTGTGAACACATTAGATCCAGAAAATCCAAGACAATATACCCACCTCAATATCAGTAATTTTATCACACTTACAGACTCTTTGGTCATATAATATATACTCAGGATTCAGGAACTAGGATATAGATTTCATGGGGGGAGTGCATTTTTCTGTCTACCCTACATTCAGGAATAGAGACAATAATAAATGTTTCATACTAGAAGGTATATTTGTCATTGTTTTTCAATAAGCAGTTTGAGAATTTAGGCATTAGGTCAGACCTCTTTATAGGTGTGAAGTTCTTAGTACTTTCTATACAGAAGTAATCTTCAAACATATGACATACTACTCTGTTAATAAAGTTTGTTTTCCTGTCCTAGAACCAAAAACAAAACAAACAAACAAAAAATTAGGGTGGGGTGGGGTGAAGAAAGATCATTAAAATGAAAATGGGCAAGAGACTTTCTCCCTTTCTCTGAATCACAATGACTTAACCTATATATTTTCTTTCATTAGGAGTGCTTAGACTCAGATCAGGTTAATGAGGGGAATCTCAGTGGTTTCCTGCTCCCACATATCTCTGAGCTGATCTCGGTCTGTGAGCAATCTGAGGACTACTCAGTTGTTAGGAAGATGCTATTTATTAATTTCTTCCTTCTCCTAGTGGCTTTGCACCAATATTTTTCTTTACAAGAGAAAAAAAATAAGGGAGTGAGAACATGCCTCATCATTTATTGTGTAACCCTGGGCAAGCCATTTCACCTCTCTGTGGCTAAGTTTCCACCCTATTAAAGGGAAGTAGTACTGTGAAACAGCTGCCCATCCAATGAGCCTGCACTGGAAACAGGAATACTTTGGTGATGAAAGCTTTCTCACTTCCCTCAGGGAGCTGATGCAGTTTGCATACATCAAAGTCCTTAACGCCCAATCCCTAGTATCATGGTACTTGTCATGATAAAATGGGGCTTTGGCTGTTAAGACCGAGCATATTTCTCATTTCTGGGAGGCAGCCTGAATGTTGAGGCCAGGCACGGGGCCTGTGGTGGGCACTGACCGTGATGAAGAGCTCCGCTGCATGCTCCAGGAGACCCACCAGGCCGCTCTCAGTAAAGTACCGCCCTGAGCACACACCATCCTCATCTGGCGACAGGGTGTCGTCAGAGACCGCAGACTCCTCAAGCACATTGGAAGAGATATTCTGAAAGAGATGGCAATATAAGCCCAGAGAAAAGGGGCACCAGCTAACAGAAGGTACTCCAGGAACCCTGGTCCTCACTGAGCTTGTGACTATACAGGGTCTGTAATTCTACCCAGAAGTGCTCTGGATGCCACTCTGATAAGACACCCTGAGTAAATGGGCATGAAAACACACAATATTCTTTTCTTTTTAACCATTAGCAGATATAAAAGGGACTTACCTGGATGTAACAAGTGCTGGGTCACTTTGGTGAAATAACCCTAATGGACATCTAGCTGGGGTCACAGTTTAGTTTTGTTTTTTAAAGTAAACGACAATTAGCAGATGGCTAGATTTCTTGTTTTACTGGAGGAGTGAACGTTTGAATTGTAGGGGTGTATTTCTAAGATATGTTGTTACTACTAACTTGACTTACAGGTGAATAGTCATATTATTATACCATGATGGCAAAGGAAAATGATTTTTTAAAAATGAAAAGTTTTATGGGAAGCAGGAAGGAGTTTCCCCACACCCCACCCCCAAACATCTTTTTCCTTTCTATATACTTTTCTTTCCTATAAACCACATTAGGGAGAACCAGGGAAGAACCCAGAGTATAACACATTTAAGGCTATTCTCTTAGGGTCATGTAAATGGCAATCATAACCTTGCTTGAGCCTGAGAAGATGCTCCTTATATTATGCAATTGATGCACCTCACTTTCTTCACCCTCTTCCAGCCTTGCCAGTCACTCTCATACCCCTACTAGGACTTTAGACTGTCACATAGTTGTGGAATAAATATACATGGAACAGAGAAGAAACAGGAAATCTTTCCAGCTGATTGGGAATAGGTAGCACACATGTCCTCTTTCCTATTCTTTTTCTTATGGCAGAAAAATGAATCAATTATAGCACTCTTCCACTTGAGGCTTGGATATAGTCTCAAAATTCTTGATACCAACATGCTGTAGTCAACAACTACCAAATAACCAAAGTGAGCTTGTAAAGTAAAATCTGGCTTGGCCCTGCTAACAGATCAAGTGAATCAACCTTAGCAATTCTCAAAGAGATAGTGATCATAGCCTACTATTATACTGTAGTTTGAGGAAAATAGGAGGCTCTCAATCTTTCCTGGTTAGTCTCTCTTCCACATTTGGTCTCTCTATTACTATGTCTATTAATTGGACATAGCAAAATTCCAATGGTTCTACAGAAAGACTCTAATAACTCAAGCAGTAAATCCTATTTGAAATTTACACAATTTTCCACACATAGAGGAACAAATATGAAGCCATGCAGCATTATTAGCTGTCATCAAAGGAAAAGAATTATCTTCAGACTTTCCTGATTACAGAATTAGGGAGGTAAAAGTAACAGCAATATCTGAGAATGTATTCATTATCTACATTTGTGAAAGAAATATTGCATTTTGGGGCATAGAATTTCAACAATCTCAGTTCGTTGGAATTCAGAGTACGCCAAGTTATTTTTGTTGAGCAGATTTATACAGCTATTTTTTTATGATTCTTTTCCAAATATTCAATTTTATCAGAACAGAGTAAGGTTGGAAACTAAGCCAAAAATCAATTAAGAAATCAACACCTTTTATGCTGTTTTCCTCAGTAAAAGTTTTGAAATGTGAAAAAAAAAATCAACACCAAACATCTGTTGTTAATGCTTTCCAAAATTCCTTCACCCTCCTATAAACTCCCTTGGCTGTCTTCTGAAAAATCATCTATAAATCCAGGTGTGAACCTGGTTAATCCAATCAGAGCATTCCACTCTGCTGGCTACTCTACTGGTTCAGAGATGAGAATATGATCCCATGAAAACCAATAAGATGCACGTAGACTTTCTCTGCAACTGCTAGAAATGAGGCATTTCTCTTTTCCCCTGGATTTGAATCTGGGAGGTTGTGAACACAAATATCTCTCAATGAATATGGGAAGCCTGTGAAGAATGAAGTTAACATAACATGACATTGAATATGATGACTTTATTTTGGCCCCTAGGTTCAGTACAGCAGATGTTACTCTAAGCTTACCTCCTCCAGGCAAGCTAACAAATTCCATTTTTACCTATGTCATCTGGATTAGGTATTCTGTCACTTGCAAGCAGACATTTCCAAATGAATTTAGAATGTCTCACTTGACAATGAATTCACTCATAAGCACCAACATAATTTGGCTTCTCTTCTGTAGCTGAGAAAACATAACTCGCCATGTTCTGTGTATCATAAAGGTATCTCACGTCACCATTCCTCTGCCTTCTCCTTCTGAGCTTCCCATGACCCCTCAGCTGAGTCATACTAGACACAGGCACAGCATCTTGTGCTTCTTTATAACAGCATTGAGCATTGTAGTAGAATAAGAAATGAAATTATTAGTTATATGATGTCATTCTCCCTGGCTAGAATGTAATATTCACAAAGACAGGTTAACTGATCAATAAATATTACCTAAAATGAAGAAATGAATGGATAAAGATATATACAAAATTGACCTATGTGCCCTCATGTAGGCCCAAGGGGCAGTTTTACTGTTGGTTCTAGAATAACTATTCTATTTCACCTTGGCATCACTCATAAGCAAATCAAATGAATTCTAGATCATATTAGAATAGTAAAAACCTACTAAGGACAAAAGTCAATATTAAGATGTAATTAATATTTAAGTGGTACATATAAAACATAGTAACTGGGGCAAAGCATGTGAGAGAGTTCAGTAATGAAATATGAAAAGAGGATTCAGCATTTAACATTAAGTTTTAAGTGGCCCACTCCCTGATTCTACTCTTCCACCGTTAGTGTACTACTTGCTAACCCCAAATCAATAAAGAGCCAAATTGAACTGGGAAAGGGGAGAAGGCTGAATCAGTACTTTCTTGGATGTTTTCTAAATATCTTCTTGGAAGTGAGAGTAGCACTTAGAATGTTTGTTTTGATGACATCAAAGGGCTAAAATAAATCTGACGATGGAAATAGATAATTCTAAAATAAATTTTCTAATATTTCAAAATCAGATGTGACATTTGTATGGTTTCTGGATGAGAATTTTGGGTTTTTACAACAAGCATTCTAAATTAAGAATGAAACTTATTTACTGAGAGTGAAATGAGAATAAATATTTTTGTTGCTGAAGATGATAAGTAGGGAGAGTTAGTGATAGGGGGTGAACAGCACTCTAGGAAACTTGAAGGCCTGCTCTACCAGCTACAGTTTTGGTGACTTATTCTCTAAACCTGGGGAGCTACTTTGAATTACCCTCTCTTATTGTTTCACACACTATTATAAAATTATACTGAAAATGATAATAAGAACAATGCTTTTCATAAAATCTGTCATGTAAATTTAAACAAGAATAATACAAACACTTGGAAGTGACTCTGCAACTCTGGCTAATAGCCCAGTAATAGCTGGGCTATTACTGTACCCTGCTTTGAGGGGTGGTCATTTCTACAGATTATGTCTCTTAAAAAAAAATCATAAAGCTTTTCTCTAAAGACAGTATTAAATTATTCAGCAAAAACCATCTAAGTGGCCACTGAGCATCTCAGCCTACCAGACAAATCACTCTGGTTAACTCTGTGAAATATTCCACTTATCCTAAGAAAGTACTGATTCAGCCTTTTTCCTTTCCTAGGTCAATTTGGTTCTTTATTGGTTTGGGGTTAGAAAGTAGGACACTAATGCTGGGGAGTAGGATCATGAAGTGGGTCAACAGGGAATCATCTTGCCAGTGTTTGGGAAATACTTCCATTATAATCAATACACTATGCCAACAACAAGTCTTTGACACGAGTTTAAATGACCTCAGAGAAATTGCTTTCTCAGTTTCTTTATCGTGAAGTGGGAGGAATAAAACCTTTCCCATTTGCCTGCTTCAGTGATTGATGAGGAAGGTCAAATGAAAATAATTGACATGGAAGTGTTTTTGAGTGCCTAAAATGCCAATGGAATCTTAGTACACTTATTGTAAGCAATAATGTTTGAAAAGCCAGCACCAAGATGCTAGAGCAATTAGAAGAGGCAAATAATTAACACTGAGGCAGGGGATTACAACCTTGGCACCACAAATGTCTGGAATCGGACACTTGTCTGTGGTGGGAGCTGTCTCATGCATTGTAGGCTATCTAGCAGCGCTCCTGGCTTATGCCAGTTAGATGCTGAAAGCATTCAGCTTTGCAACAACCAAAATGTCTCCAGGGCCTCCTGGAAAGAGGGGCAAAATTGCCCTCAGTTGAGAATCACTGCTTAAAAGGAAAAACTGAAGTCGGCCCCCACCTGGAAGCTGACACTGCCCACAGGCAAGTAGCTGTGGTCCTCCAGCATGCTCAGATATTCTGCCACTAAGGCCGCTGCGTGCACCAGACACATGGCAGCCTCTGTGTAGCACTTCTTCTTGGTATGTTTCTCTGCCATGTTCTGGAGCCAGGTCAGCCGCAGATCAGGAGATGTCTGGTAACTCTTAGCAATTCTGAAGACAGATTAAGAAAGTTTCAAGGACAACTGGCTAATGACCTTTTTTTACTTTGTATGACTACTCTTCTCCGGAATCTTTTTTTCTTCCAAGAGTTCTGCCTACTGTTCAGAAAATAAGAGAGAAGTAGCTGTTTTCATTTCATATCTAGGGTATGTTACTGGACCCCAAGAAACAGCATTTGGTTAAAGCTCTGTGGAAGAGAAAAAAATTGCTTATTTGCTAAGGTAAGTCTATTTTAATGGGTGTCTAGCAATTTTCTTCCTTTCTCTCAAAATGACAGAAAACAAAATAACCACCCTTCTTTTGATATCACATCTGAACAATTTTGCCTCTGTAAGTAGTTTCTTCTGAAGAAGGACTGTAAGGTAAAGTTTTACACTACAGAGTCAAATGTGATTTGTAACACAAACTGTAAGGGGCCTCCCTGGTGGTACAAGGGTATCCCCTGGCAGCCACTGCAGCACGAGTTTGATCCACGACCAGGGAGCTGTCCCACATGGCGCAGCAGACCTCTCCTGTCCTGCCCACTTCTCCCCTCAGAAGTGTATTTCAATCAGTCTACCTGTTCTGCTCCCATTCTGTCTCTGCTGACACCTTTCCTTCACCTCCGGCCTATATCCCAGCTCTTGTATACATAAATAAATAAATCTTTAAAAAATAAATAAAACTTTACATGTCTATCTACATATAACTGGAAACAACCATAAATAATTCATATGGAATTTGATAAATTATTTTCTATCATTCTATAGGTAAAATATTGTTATTATAAAATAGTCACCTCCCTTTAAATTAGGGAGATCTTTCTGAAAACTTGTATATGAATTAACTCTGAATGTTTAATTTCTACCAGTTTCTATATAGAGTTTTAGGTGTCATCTAAATTGCAGCCACATTGCCTGGGCTGATTACATCGGTAAGAACCTCACAGTGACAGATCCTAGACCCTCCAGTGAGGCCCTTTTAATTTTATCATAAAAGGTTACCTGTACATGAGGTCCATAAGCATTTCAGGATCTTCCTGAAATTCCCTCATTTTCACTGTGTCATATAAGATGCTATTCAGGTTGCACAGAAGTTCTTCCACCTGTAAGAAAGTGTATACCATAAGACAACCTTGGCTTTGCAGTCAATGGCAACCAGTTAGAGTTTCATGAAAGTGCAAGGAACAGTCACAGGCAGGCTTTCCTAGGAAAGTAGAGCTCAAAGGTAGGTGAGACTATTCTCTTTTGCCTTTACCTTTGCAGGATCTGAAGTCCAAATGTCAGTTAGCCTTTCAGGTCCATAAATAAGCCCAGAATCCTCACACTACCTTCCTTCTATGATACATTTTTGTTCAAATTAATTTGAACTAACTTTAGTTATTTGCAAACTAAAAAGTCCTAAAGTATAATCTAGTATATCAGAGTTTTTTAGACCAAGTGGAAGCAGCTTAAGACTTCAGCTTTGGTTCCATATAATATACGTAACAACATATAGTAGATATAATAATTATATAACATATGCATTTTGTATGTAAATATATCTAATAGGTAACTACATATTTTATATATATATACATAATCTTTATTATATGTATTATATTAAATGTAATTAGTGAGTATATTATGTATATGAGTTTATCATTGGTTGGTCCTAAGCCCATGCATGTGACAACGCTTCTGTTTACCTGGATGGGGAAAGGTGTGGTCTGCATGGCTGTGTCTTCTTCTGCATAGGCCAAAATTGTCCTCAAGGATCTTCTGAGGTGCTCCTCATTAAAATCTGGTGCTTTGCCCACTAAAGATGCCAGAGACATGGTTACCTGCATCTTTACTCTTGCAAAATTCTGCATCAGGAAGAAGAAAAAAAAGATGGAACAAGTAAGAGGCATGTAGCTAGTAGATAACTGAAGACAGTAGAGCCAGACACCAATAGCCTTCCAGTATCTCTTTTACCCCAGTCTAATGATTTCCTTTTCTTTCAATGAAATGTGAGCTATACTTTGCACAAGATTCACATTATATAAATGGATATTGCTCTGACATAAATCTGTCAGCTCCCTTTAAATTTTCATTGAGGATTGGGCTGCCTCCATGCTGCAAGGCTGAAAGGTTTCCACTAAGTGGGGGTCGCAGGAAATTTCTTTCTGTGCCAAGATTCTCATCTTTATGTCTCTACTTTATTTAAACTACAGTGTGCAACAGGATCACTGTGGCCAGAATTCTCAAGATGCTGGAGTCTGTGTAGGCAGTGACTTACTATTTTTCCTTTCATTTCTGGTCCATGGAACAATATGGCCATCCTGAGGTCATTGAGGATATCATAAAATCTTTCAAATAGTTACAGGTAAAATCTTATGAGGAACCTATCTTTTTCCACAAACAAATTTATCACTGAGTATTATGTAAATGTGCTCATTGACATGGTCAGAGTGTAAATTCCAAAAGAACATAGAAAAATCTGGATAAACTAAAGCAAAGGTTGACCCTTCTGCAATAAAACTAAATTCCACAGGATGCTAAGCTTGATGTAAACACTAGATGATACTGATCATTTTAAATATTTTCCATTCTGATACCAGTCAACCAGAATTTAAAAAATGATCAAACTCTTTTGAATTCTGAACTTGCCTATTGCACATTTTCCCCACAGATGGCAACTTTTAATCTACATATATTCATTTGAAACACATTGATGGGAACTACTGTATTCATCACTCTTGATATTACTTTTGATGAAAATTTTAAAAAAAGGTGCTGCCTATTTAAATACTCAGTTGTTTCCTTTATAGAGAAGTACATGCAACCCTGCAAACTTTTCCTCAGCCAATGCTTTGCACTGACTCTCTATTGATTCTGGGTCAACCAGCTGGTCTGGGCTCTTACACTGGTGGCTCCAAAGCTGAATCTCATCAGGAGGTAAAGGGTAGCACAGGCTTGGCTCCGGGTGACATCCATGCTGCTGCTGCAGTGGTGCAGCACTCGCTGGCACAGGTCTGCACACTGCTCCACCTCCTCCTCAAACAGCAAGTCTCCAAACTAGGAGAGACACATGGGGGCCGTTAGGTATAACTTGACACTTTTGTATGCTTTCTCTACTGGAAGCTTACTGAAATATGTAAATGTCTGCTTGGACAAGCTGACTCCAGAGATTTAATACATTGCACTATAAAGAGAATGAGCTACTTGAGTCAGAAGATGGATCGAAGCAATAAAATCAACTTAAAATGCGATTATGAACAGCACAACTAAGACCAGCAAGGCATAATTAACTGCACTGTTGCCTAGTGTACATTCACTGGCAAAGTCACAACTCTGAGGGAATTATCTTGAATTTATTAGGTTTTCTGGAAATTAGAATTTGGCGACTGAGAAAGAAAACAATTATCTTGATGGTGGAGAGTAGAACTCTTACTGAGTGTAAAGGATCCCATATAGAAGACAACAAATGAGATTTTCAATAAAGGGTGAGAAAGTAATCTGTGTATACACTTAAATTAAGGAAAGTATTCTTCAGTCTATAAGAAATCTATTTCTAAATCTGTTTTTTTTATGATTTATTTTATAAGACTCACTAATAGGAACCACATATAAGAATTTAATCTCAGTCAGATGAGGCACTAAAGGAAAAGAGTAAAAGGGACAGTTGTTCAATTGATTTTTGTTCTCATATCCCCAGTGAGTGCCATGTAGTTCAGCCCATATTTCAAGAGTGAGAACCACTATTTTCCTCCCCTTGCAGAGAGTGCTCAGAATTCAGTATGCCTGTTTTCTTTCTATGGAGACTTAAGACCTTTAATGCGATATCATTTAATGCTATGCTACTCTGTGGGTTTTGGTGGACTGGGAGAGAGAAGTGTGAAGCTAGATGGGAATCTTAACTCTTAATTAAGAGAACAAAAACAAGTGGCCCATGTTTACCTTGGCAATAAGAGCTCGGAGAGTCGCGAAGCAATGAGTCAGATAGGTGGTGCTCTGATCACAACTCAGAGAATTCACCAGGACCCGTAGAACACCTCCCAGCAGGCTGTCTTTACAGTCCAGAGCAGAACTTGCCTGGGGAATGGAAGAAGAGCATCACTGATCCAGGGAACAGAGGGGTGAAGACACAACAGGCACTGGGCAACTAACACAGTGCTGTTCATGTCCTATCTTTTTTTACGTCAAAGACCTCAAGAGTTTGGTATGTTACTTGTCATCCATTGCCACGAAAGCTGAAGACCTATTTCCAGATTACTTCATCCCAGAATTCCTATTAATTTGGGATGTATGCCTAATTCTGGACTGCTAAATAAGTTAGAAGCACACCTTCCCACATCCTAGGCAACAGTTTTGGAATGTTCTTTCTTTGTACACAAGACATAACTTTCCTTGTGGGCTTCAAAGCACAATGCAGGGCTGCTTGGTGGCAGTGAATTTCCTAAACAGAAGCTTACTTGTCAGCTCTAACACACCAAAGATAGTGACAAATAATTTTCAGTTGCCTTTAAAAATGGCTAATACATTCTGAAGACCGGTGTTAGGTACATGGCACTCAAAAAGCAGTGTGTGGGAAGATGGCATCAATGTAATGCCATGAATTTAAGATATCAAAAATACCGCAGACCTTTTGTCTTTGTTTCTGTAAGATAATTAGTGTTTTAGACAACTGCAAGTTGGGTAAGCAAGGTTCTACTCTGTTCCAATAATGTTTCTTTTAGCCCTAAAAAGCAATATAGAAATTCCTCTAATAAGTGGTCTGTCACTGGGAACATGCAAAGACTCATTTTTCAGATTAACTCAAACCCATTATCACCTAGATTTCTTTGGGACTTTGGAAACTTTCACTTAGAATATGAAATTAATACAGTGAGTTGTATTATGACAAATCTCACAGTGACATAATACTTTTCTATAGCAGGGATGGCAAATTCAGGGCAGAAGTGACTTTCTTCACCAATTTGTGTCTAAAGCAGACATCATTAATCATACTTCATACTCTTTGTTACCTCATCTAGTCATAATGTTAGCTCTCATATCTGACATCAACCATAATTTAGCTGGAATTGAATCCTTACAAAAAACCTAGCTACCATTTCTCTTTTAAATACTGAACCATAAGCCCATCATCCACATCATAAATTTGGCACACACTAAGGAGGTATATACAACTGGAAGGGTCAGCTTGTTAAGCACCTAATCCTTTTTGAGTGAGCAGCCAGTCAGAGAAACCAAAAGAATGTTCAGCATCTCTGGAATTTGTAAGGAAAACACTGTGATAAATAGTAAACTTCCCAACATAATTAAATTTTTTTTTTCCATTTAGGATCATGGTTCTTTCTGTCACAAACTGTTCTTTATTCAAGTCTGGTAAATATACTTATTTTTGAGGAGTTCAGGTGTTTGTTCCTCACCTGGATAATGTTTTCCTGCATATCCAGGATGATTAAATTTGCTTCTGTAGCCAGATTACCACTGATCAAGGCTTCTTGATCTAACTCTGCCTTTGTTCTAAAAAAAAAAAAAACAAAAAACAAAAGAGAGCAAATTAAAGTGAACATCAAAACTGGCCACATTCCAGTGATGCCTATCTATGCATCAATGTGGAAAGAAAACTTTGGAAGAGTCAACCTTAACATGCCAACAAAAAAGCCGAACACAGGTAACTAAGGAGCACGGGGTGTCTCGTCAGAGACATTGTCTAGGTCAAGACTCTAGGCCATCTTTGTCCCCACTATTATAAATAATGAAGACAATTATAAAAATAACAAAATGGGTATAAAAGCAATTATTGGTTTCTACTAGCAATTAGGCTAGCCTAGCAGATTGCTGCCTAAAGCCTTAGGGCCATTCTTGCATTTCATGCATGAGAACCACCTCTAGATCTGAGCTGAAGGAGCCTCTGCAACAAGCTGGTGGAAGCGGCTGGGTGTGATGGGAACTTGGCACAGTGACACCGTTGGGCTTCAAATGTGCATCAGGAAAGAGTCAGTCTGTTGACTTCCCAAAGACCCCACAGGGTTGTTCAGTCAAGTGGAGACCTTTCTCTTCCCACTGGGAAAGAGGTTGCCCTCACATCCTACAGGACATTATTGGCTATTAACTAGGGAGTGGGAAACTGTTGGGGGCTGCTTCTCTATTGGGATTCATTTTAAGGAGCATTTTGCCCTACTTCATCCGTTCGCTTAAAGTCCAGGTGAAGCTGGAAAGGGATATTTTTTATTATTTAAATTTAGTCTCCAGAGAAGGGAAATAATGACATATGATTTAATCTACTATATCAAAAAATATTGCCAACATACAACCATTATAAAAATACAGAGATTTTTCTTATATTCATAGTAAGTCTTCCAAATCTGCCGCATGTTTTTCACTTATACTATCAATACTATTGTAGCTGCTTTTTTGGACAGTGCTAATCTAGAATGTTCAAATCTGTTTTGTTTTTTTTTTTAAACCAATTTCAAGATAAACATCTCATAAAACTTTCCATCAATTATTTTTATGTGTAGAATCCAGTGGTATTAAGAACATCCATATTGTACAGTTTTCACCACCACTAATCTGGTTTTAAAAAACTCATCAGGGCCCTCCCTGGTGGCTCAGCAGGTAAACGCACAGCACTATGAAGCTCTCCAAAGCCATTGCAGCTCATCTTTGACTCCTGACCAGAAAAGTGACCAGATGGTGTGGCAGACCGCTACTGACCTGCCCACTGCTCCCCTCAGTAGTGTACTTCTTCAATCTGCTTGTTCTGCTCCTCACTCTGTCTCTGGTGAATCCTTACTCCTCACACCTCTGGCCTGTACCCCAGGTGTTACATGCATAAATAACTAAATCTTTAGGGAAAAAAAAGCTCATCAGCCATTTCTTTAAAACAATGCTTCACAATTTGGCTGAGCAATGGATCACTGGGAAAATTTTGCCAAATACTGGTTTCCAGCTCCCTCTGATAGACTGAACTAATTGCTCTGGGGTACATCTCGGGGCTGGGAGCCCCCGCTGATTCTAATGTACAGCCCAGCTTGAAAATGACTGCTTAAAAGGAAACAGCCAACATAATTGAAAATGATGTGAAAGAAAAAGGAGAAAGACACTACTCTTAGAATGTAGTGGGGCAACAGGTGCAGGGCAAGCAGGCAGGGGACCTGGAAGGCTCAGCTCAGAGGTACTCTCTAGGATCTCTCTAGCTTTCCCTCACGATCTTGCCTTTCCCTCCCTGCTAGGCACAGGAATGCACACTTGCACATGTGCACACACCAGGTATCCACAAGTAGGCACTTTGCCACGCACTCATGTACCTTTCGGTAACATGATGAAGGCCCAGGTGATAGCCACAGAGACCAGTGGTATAAAGAGCCTGATTAACTCATTTACCCTACACAGAACTACAAAAAGTTTTCCTGGCAGCAAAACTGAGCAGTTAGAATTAGACAACAGTTTTACTTGAGATTCAGAGACATACAGACAGGTAGTCCTTGAGGTCTGCAGAGGTGAATCATTAGCTCCAAGAAAGAGGAGCCCATTGTGCAGGGCAAGACTGAGAGCTGAGTCAGAAAGTCAGATTAAATCCCACTTGGTAAGGCTAAGCACACTGTCCATGCAAGCAAAAATTAAAGTCTTCCTAAAATATCAATGTACACAGTTCAGGCAAAACATGACTTGTTAGACTCTGCTTTTAACCTCATAAAGGAGATAGTCTATTGACATAAGCAGCTGTGTAGCACTTTATGGCATGCACATTAAACACGACTGTGTGGGAATGGGTGGGGTAGGGTGCCTGGGTAGAATATATGGACCTTGAGAACCAAATACCAGTTCATCCATTCAGGGAACTGAGAAGAACAAAAAAGCATTTAAAACAAATGGATACTATTAACAACAACACCAGTACCTGAAATTTCCATGTAGCACCTTTTTAATGTCTTAATGTAAATTAAACTTAAATGTCCCCCAGTGGCCAGATTGACTCATTATAGTGGTAACAGCAAAAATAATAACTTATATTTATTTACCAGACAACACTGCTATTCAAGTCTGCCCCACTCCCCTCTTCATATACCATGGGGATACCCCTACTTACCTGTGTCTTGTTGTAGAAATATTTTGCTCAATGAACCCTGGGCTTCATTTGGCTACTTGCTGCCAGAAGGCACAACAGATGTGCTATCTAATCAACATTTATTTTTATGCCCTGAAAGATCCAGGTTATTGCATATATACATATAAACATTAACTAACACACAATGAAAACCACTATTTTGGCAAATTTCCTCTTAGCCTTTTAAAAATGTACTTACTGGGCCCTCCCTGGTGGTGAAATGGATTAGGGTGCAGCACTTTAAGTGAGCGACAGCTACTTCAGTGTGAGTTCGATCCCCACCCTAGAGGTGACCCACATGCACAGCAGACCTCTCCTGACCCGCATGCTGCTCCCCTCAGCAGTGTACTTCATCGATCTGCCTGTTCTGCTCCCCACTCTGTCTCTGGTGAGTCCTCTCACCACCCCCACACCTCAGGCCTGTACCTAAGTTCTGTATGCATAAATTAATAAATCCTTTAAAAATATATACTTACTATTTGTAAAGATTTAAGATCCTACTCTAAAACCAAATGTCCATCTTGCTTTACAACACAAGCATTTCCCACAGCACTAAAATAATCAAAACGTTGTAATGTCAACCTATTATCTTGTTCCATATTTTTTTAAACGTGAGCATTTAGTGTTTCTAGGTTTTTTTTTTTATTATTTTACATAATGATGGTATAAATATCCATACAAATCTTTGTATACATTTTGGGCTGAAATTATATGGTCTTTATTCTGTCTTGTTAGGTTATCTGAAAATATTATTTTCTTTAAATACTTACCAGTGTGCTACATATTTAAGAGATAAAAATCTTAATTCTTTACACCTTTGATTAGCCTGGTCCCTGCATGAACTGAATTTGCACAGATAATGATGGTTCATTTTCTTACCCTTGAGAGGATGTGGTTGTTTCAGTAATACAAGTAGCCTGGGAAAAATATTTTTGCACTTAAGGTAAAAGTGGCAAAAGTTGCTGAGTGACTCACTTATCTAGCTTCTCGTTAGCTTGCCGCCAATGTGTCTGCTCTTTCTTCCATCTCAAATTTTCATTTAGGCCTGGAAATCGGTCATTCCCTAGGAGTGAAGAAACGCATAATAGGAATTTGATTAGTATGAAACCCTCCAAGATAACCAGAAGGTATGAGTAAGCTCAACTGAGAGGACTCGGCACTGGCTAATTAGAGTTCATGCTAGAGGCAGGTAGGAGAGCAGCCCATCCCCGAATACAGGATGGCTTAGAAGAACCCTTGCTTTTTTGAGGTGTTGCTGAGCTTATTTCTCATGGTCACAATAATTTGTAAAGCTCTGGTGGTTTTCACTGAAGTGTAGACAGAAAGGGCATGGGTGTCAAATGAGGGTACCCAACCATCACTGAGAAAAGTCGAGCACCATTCTTGCCAATGGTCCCACTGTGTAATCAAGCTGTTGCTGTTTTCCTCTGAGCATGGTGATAGAATGGTCAGCAAAGAGGCACATCACTCTCAGCAAGGAGCCTGGTCTTTCTGAGATCATTCCTCATGGGGTGGGGCTCCCAGAAGACTGGAACATTCTGACACCATTGGGAACCTGGTTCCATTATACAGAGCCCTAAATAACTTGAGATGATGATCCTAGCAGAACTATCCAGTTTGCAGATTGTATTGTATAGAATAGTCAAGCGCCCCGAAAGAGACTTAGCGTGAAGAGAGACACCATCCCACCTCTTCTGATGATCACATTTCTGAACATAAGCTTTTATCAGTTCTTAAAGCATAACCTCCTGGCCCTCCCTGGTGGTGCAGCGGGTTAAAGCACAGCACTGAGAAGCTAAAGCCGCTTCTGCCTGAGTTCGATTCCCGCCTGCCCCGGAGGTGACCACATGGCGTGGCAGACCTCTCCTGACCCGCCCGCTGCTCCCCTCAGCAGTGTCTTTCGTCCATCTGCCTGTTCTGCTCCCCACTCTGTCTCTTGTGAAGCCTCTTGCCGCCTCTGGCCTTCACCCCTGTTCTGTATGTACAAATAAATAAATCTTAAAAAAAAAAACAAAAAAAACAAAAAACAAAAACATAACCTCCTGTTGATGAATTACACTGAAAGTCTCAAGGAAGTGAGAGTGTCTGCTCATGTTGGGCGGCATTCCCTGCCACAAGGGTGTAAAACTCTGACAGAAGACAGGGTCAGCCCAACACACCTGGAGTCCGGCGCCGCATCATCTCCCCTCTGGCCCCTTCCCCACGGAGCAGTGCCTCTTCCAGCCTGGCCTTGGCATCCCTTGACTTCTGCAGGACTTGGGTACTAACTTTGTCAGAACTCTGTTTTCCCTGCACAGGACAGAGTCACAAGGTCATTTAGTTTGGTGAGATCTGTGTCCAGAAGGAGAATCCTTAAAAAAAAAACACTAGGTGAAGACATAAGCCAGTTTGAACACTGATACACAGAAACACTATTCCACGAGATCCCACAGCTGAAATCTGTGAAGGGGAATAGAGTTTTGTGTGCAGAAGAGAGAGATCCTCATCCTGTGGAACAATCATATTCATAAAGCAATAAGTCATGGATTTTAATACAGAAATAGGAAAAATTGTTGATGCCACCATTGTCCAAACAAAGGGGAAGAGTGGCAAGACAGGACTGAACTGGGGAGAAAAGAGCTAGTGTAAACCTGAGCCACCCACTTACCTTGTACTCGAAACATGAGACGCAGATGAAAAGAAGGTCTAAAATCCTGTTTAATTGCATTGATGGCAGGTCAGCAATCCACTTCCTAATGAGGGTCTGGTCAGCATTTTTCATGATCCAGAGGAAGCAGATCAGGAGGTTTCTGGTGGTGTCAGCATTCAGCACATTGTACTGCTTGTAAGGCTGGAAGGACGAAGATTGGGAGATGGATGTGGGGGTAGAAGGAGAACAGTAGAAACAGTGGAGGCAAAAGAGATACTCATCTCTTAGAATAGTCACTGTACTTCCTCCCTCGACTGTGAAACTGTTTCCTGGAACTCTGCTTGCTGTTCCTTCTGCTGACTGCTTAGCAAGCGGTTCTCATGGGCAGTATTTAAATCAGGCTTCCAGGCTGTAACTGTGGGCACCTCTGTCCCAGGAGCAGTGTGTGTGTTGAGCTGGACTTTAACTATGCTGCCCCAATCCCCCCTCTCAATGACCTCCATGCTGCTAAGAGTGCCAAGTATTTCTCCTTTAAACTAGACTTAAGGAGGACTGATTTATAACAGAACTACCCTGGCTGGGTTTCAGAACTACCCTAACTATGAAAGATTTAGTGCCTTTGTGACAGAATCCAGAATATACTGTGAGGGCCATGTATTGCTCAGAAAATTAACCAAATCTACAATTTAGTGGAAACCCTCTGATGGGACTTTAACCACAATTTATGCTTTCCTGGGGACGGGGGTGGGAGCCTCATCGATTGGCTTTAATATTTTGGCCGCAAGTGTTCATTTTAGAGGCTTGAGCACACTTTCTGTTACTCATCAAATCAACACCAAGAACAATATGTGGCTGCACCCTTGGTTCATGTGGCGGAACTAATATCCCATGGAATGTAGTGGTGAAACTACAGTCAGGTATTTATGAGTATATGAGGGATTTGTTAGCTTTGGATGGGAACATTTCAGAGGGCTTATAAAGTTACTTTAACTTTAGTTTTCCTGAGCATGTTGTCAAGAAGAAATGAAATGTCTATATATTATAACTTCATGGGGAGTATCTTTTAATAGTTGAATTTTAAAACATACACCACCTCAAGCAGCCAGCTTTGGCAAGATGGGTATTTGAAAGTTGGAGGACATAAATATTTCAATATGGATAAATACTTATTTATCAAACTCCAGGATACATGATGTCAAACCTCAAATGTCTTTTCCCTTTTCTGCTTGTCTCCCTGTCCTCAGCCCTCACTGGGGGGATACTAGAGGATGTTGTAGTCATCTTGACAAAGGGATAGTCAGAGCTCAGCAAAGAACTGAGTCTGAATCTGCCTCACATGAATCAGAGGTTATATCCCTGGAGGAGCTCCCCTTCAAGCTACAGGCCCCTTCAATCTCTTTTTACATGCAGATACAGTATGAATAATAAATACTTAAGCATATTTCAAGCCTCTCATTTGAGGAAGCCATGGTTTGACATCCTCGGTGGTAATGATGTCAGATTTCTTGGTCTTCTGAAACTTGAACCTGGTACCAGTAAACTGTCTGAATTTGTGGTTCCTTTGCTGCTGCCAAAACCCTGCCTGATGTACAATTTCCCTCACCTGGGCCATTTCCCTCCTTGGTCACAAATTTCACAATAACTACTTCCAGCATCAGTTAGTGAGACAGAGATTTTACTGCCTATTCTATTCTGAGTTCTAGTAAAATATGAGAAAAAGATGGAAGATGGAAAAAGACACAAGGAGGAAACTAAACCAGGGAAATATGCACCAGCATACCAAGGAAGTCACCATTGTTCCACTTGTCTTCAAATAATAATTATTGCCAGCAATAGCCAGAGCCACATTCTGGTTAATTCCACTATTCCCTTCTTCTTCATCTGAGCCATTGGTGCGATTTTTCCCACTACGGGTATCTGCAGCTGAAATAGAAAAACAAGCAAAACAAACAATCAAACAAAACATTTTTACCTTATAAAAAATTCTACTCCAAAAAAAAAATCTACTCCTTGATTTTACCACAAAATATTGAAAACTTACATCCACACACACAAAAATCTGTACATACATAGGTGTTCATAGAAGATTTGTTCATAATTGCCTAAACTTGGAAGCAACCAAGATGTCCTTCAGCAAGTGAATGACAAAAATACTGTGGTGGCCCTCCCTGGTGGCGGAGTGGATTAAAGCACATACTAAGAAGCTAAAGCCACTTCCACATGAGTTCGATCCCCGCCTGCCCCAGAGGTGATCACATGGCGTGGCAGACCTCTCCTGACCCGCCCACTGCTCCCCTCAGCAGTGTACTTTGTCGATCTGCCTGTTTGGCTCCCTGCTCTGTCTCTGGTGAATCCTATCACCCTCCTCATCTCTGGCTTGTACCCCAGTTCTGTATGAATAAATAAATAAATCTTAAAATATATATATGTATGTATATATATATATATATACATACATATATATACATATATATATACACACACACATATATATATATATACACTGCAATATATCCAGACAATAGACTATTTCTCAGTACTACAAAAATACAGTCATCAAGCTATGAAAAGACATGGAGGAACCTTGAATGTGTGCTACCGAGTGAAAGAAACCAATCTGAAAAGGATAAACACTATATGATTCCAACTGTATGGCATTCTGGAAAAGGCAAAAACTATATAGAACAGTAAAAACTTCAGTGGTTGTCAGGGTTACAGGCAAGGAAGGAATGAATAGGCAGAGCACAGAGGAATTTTAGGCAGGGAATCTGCCACGTATGTTGGTGTAATGACAAATACATGCCTTCATACCTTTGTCCAAACCCATAGAATGTACAGCACCGACACTGAATCTTGCTGTCATCTCTGGACTTAGATGATGATGTGTCCAATGCAGGTTTATCATTGTAACACATTTACCTTTCTGGTGGGAGATGCTGATAATGGGGGAGGCTATGAATGGGTGGGGGCAGATGGTGAATGGAAAATCTCTGTACTTTCCCCTCAGTTTTGCTATGAACTTAAAACTATTCTTAGTCTTAAAAATTTTAGCATCAAGCCAGAGATGGTATTTCTCTAAGTCACCTCTCCAGTAGTCCTTGTTTGACTCATACTTAAGTCACTGAAGTCAGTACAGAGACTGCTTTTATTTAAAATACTTTATTAAACACATTTAAATTAAAATTAAATTTTAATTAAAAATGAATTTCTGTACATGCTGACTACAGCACACATTCTCAATGTAAGAAAAGTGTTTTTTCAAATTGTTCTCAATGCTTGACTAAGAGGTGGGGATTCTGTAGAGTAATTTTAAGTCTAGTATTACTAATTTGCTACCATTTATAGGAAAAAGCAGACTAGTAAGGGAAACAAAATATCCAGTATACTAGGTCGGAAATAAAAATTTCAAATTATGAAAATAAAAACATTTCTGTGTTCAGTTTACATTCTCCTTTAATATTTTATAAAATATATTCATGTATTTTAATTACTGATCAAGAGAAAAGAACCTAAGAAACAGAATGATATATGTACCTTACTGATTACAAATTCAATAATATATTGAATTAAAAATGTTTGAAATACCTATGTAATGTGGAAATATTTATACATAGGTATAGAAGTAAACAAACAAACAAACAAAAAAGGACCTACTATTGCACAGGTCAGCTTCTAAGAATATTATCACAAAATTCACAGTATGAAGTATAAACACTTTTTAGCAGAGTATATTAAAGTGTCTCAATTGATTGATTCATTAATAATTTATATTTTATTGGATTCACCACCATTATTTTGATCTCCTATTTTGCAGCTGAGCAAAGGGAAGGAAAAACACTGGAAGATTGAGGAACTTTTCAAAGGCGATTTATATAATGAGCTGGAATTTGAATTTGGCTATATTTTTAAATTTAGCTTATCAATCCAATATGCCATACATAAGAGGTGCACAATAATAATAGATTACTTCTACTGTTTTCAAGGTATCAGCTACACCATGCACATCAAGTTCAAAGCATACATAAAGAAATTTTTGGTATTTAAAAGTCACAAAGGCCAAGTGCTGAAAAGACTGATTTGGTAAATTCTAATCAACAAGGGAGTTTTGAAGAATATATGCTATAGTGGTTTCTTGCTTTGGAAAAATAACAAATCATAGGTCTTCAAAAGAAACTTTCTGGCAGAGTCAGAAATGACCTGGTCTGAATTATATTTGGAGTTAAATTATGAAGCCAGCTCTGTCCTCAGTTTGCCTTCTAACCAGACATGGCCAGAAGACACTCCATGCATCTCATATGCATCCCATTCACCCATGTGTGCCAGACTTGCTTCTGCAATTTCCTGACACTTTTTATTTATACCCTAAATAATGGCTACCACAATGATCTTATAAATAATTTAATCACATACAATACTTTGAATTTGGATGATGTAAGAAAAACTGGGTGGTTCCAAAATTCCAAGGATGATTGCCTGCAAGGATACTGGACTCCAGCATGCATTTTTTCAGACTTAAGATACTTCATCAGTTAGAGAGAAGTGTGGTGATATCGAAGAAGTTCCCGTAAATTGAGGGAAACATAAGAACCACTGCGAAGTGATCAGAAGTGTGAGTGTGTGTGTTCTTGAGCAAGCATTTTGTAGGACAGGATAGGTAGATGAGATTATCTTGTTCTCAAGACTCAGGCCTAAAGCATTCTTCTATTTGAAACAGGGCAGTTTCAGCTATATTCCCTAAACTACACTGAAATATGCAAATATGCTCAGGAGGTACACAAAGCCCTTTTAGACAATTTATTCTTCCCTTTTGCTACTAAGGGGGAGATACTGACTTTGAACATTAAGATTAGACTTTTAGCACCATACACAAAATTCCTCTACCACAGCAAAATTTCCTGATAGTGAAAGACGCTACATCATTTTCCCCCCCACTGGCATGGAACAAGTATTTGGAATTGAGTCTGCATATCTAAGTACTCAGAAAATAAATGGAAAGGAACACTTTTATTTCAAGGTGTTGTGTCTTAAAAAAAGAGAAAGAAAACAAAACTTACAGGTCCTGTGTCAAATTTGCAGAGCACCAGTGTGGAGAACTACTCACGCAAGCATATCACTAAAGCTATAGACAGAAACCTCTTTCTAGTGAGGCACTTGGCAGAGGTCTCCATCAATTCAAAGAAGAAAACAAAGGCATCATTCAATACCTGTAAAGTCATAGAGCTGTGGCAAAGCATCCAAAATGATGCCAACCAAAGGAAGGTACAGGGCAGCAATTTTGACCTTCACCTCTGGTTTGGCACAACGTGGGTCCAGGTCATGAGTACTTAGCAGGCTGTGGATGGCACTGATGGCTTTCCTTTGCACTTTGCTCATCCTGTTGGCAAAACACAGAAAAATATGGTAGATGAACTGAGGCTGACCAAAGTGTTTTTAAGCAAGAAGTGATCAAATTCTCTTAAAGAATGAGGTAACAATGTGAAAGCCTAGGAATACTGGCTAGAAATTTATAGAATTCACTCACAGACCACCTGATTCTAATTCTGGTCTACTATTATATGATGTTTTAAAGTTCTTCATGTTGTAGCAATAGTCCTTCATTGCTGGTTACAGTCATAGTACAATTTTATCATTGAATCATATTCCATTGTATGGATATATCATATTTTATTTATCCATTCATCAGTTTATAGACATTTGGGCTGTTTCTACATTTTGGCTATTATGAATTATGAATGCTGCTATAAATATTTATGTATGAGTTTTTGTGTGGATGTTTTACTTCTTTTGGGTATATACCTCAGAGCAGTATTACTAGATCAGATGGTTACTCTGTGTAACCTTTACTGGAAACATCAAACTGTTTTCAATTGTGGCCATGCAACATAACATTTCTCCTAGCAAAGTAAGAGGCTTAAATTTTTGTTTACCACACTTGCTACCACCAATTTCTTTTTTATTATTATCATTATAGTCACCTGGTGGGTATAAAGATACTGTAGAATAAATGTTTATGTCTCCCCCCCCCCACCAAATTCATTTGTTGAAACCTAATCCTCAATGTGTGGGTGTTTGGAGGCGGTGTCTTCAAAAGGCAGTAGTCATGAAAGTGGAATCCTCATGAATAAAATTGGTGCTCTTATAAAAGAGCTCCTTTGCCCTCTTCTGCCATAGGAGGAGAGCAAGCAGATGGCCACCTATGAATTGGGAAATGGGTTCTGACCAGATACTGAACCAGATAGGACCTGGTTAATCTCAAACTTCTCAGCCTTCAGGACTCTGAGAAATAAATTTCTGTTGTTTTTTTAAACCACCCAGTCTATGGAATTTTTGGTATAGCAGCTTGAAGGAACTAAGAAGGGAAATTTCACTAATTTTGCTATGTATTTCCTTGATGTCTAATGATGTTGAGCATCCTTTTCATGTAGTTATTTGATCGTATCTTCTATCCTGACTATTTTGCCCTTTAAAAGCTGGATTATTTCTTTTATTAACGAGTTGTAGAATTTTAAAAATATATTCTAGATACAAACCCCTTATTACGTCTAGGATATGCCATAATTTCTGCCTTTCTTTGCATTCTTTTCACTCCTTGATGACATCCTATGAATTATGAGAGCTTTACTTTTAGTGAAGTCTAATATCTGTATTTTTCTTTGTTGTATACTGTTTGGTGTCAGAGCTAGGGAACTGCCAGTACAATTTCAGAAGATCACCCCTGTGATTTCATTTAAGAGTTTTATACTTTTAGCTCTGACAGTGTGTCCTTCATCCAGATTTGTGTTAACTTTTACCTACGGCATGAGTCAGGGGATCAACTTCATTCTTTTGAATGTGGGCATCTATGTGTCCCAATGCCATTTGTTCAAAATACTACTCATTTCCCAGTGAACTGTTCTGGTACCTGTGTCAAGAAGCATCCAACAACAAATGGGTGCTTATTTCTGAACTTTAAATTCATCAATCTACATGTCCATCTTTACATCAGAATCACATAGTCTTGACAACTTTTACTTTGTTGTAATTTAAATCAGGTAATGTGAGTACCCCAATTTTTTTCTTTTTCAAGGCTTTATTTTTGGCTATATTAGGCTCTGTGAATTCTCATATTAAGTTTAGGATGAGCTGTCAATTTCTATAAACTTGAAATTTTGAGAGGAATTACACTTTTTAAAAAAATCAATTTGGGGATTACTGAATCTTAACAGTAGTATAGTTTCTGGAAACATGAACATATCATGTAACTCCATAAATATTGGGCTTCATTATTTTCTGAAATGTTTTGTAGTTTTTGATGTACAAGTTTTCACTTTTTAAAAAAGATTTATTTATTTATGCATACAGAACTGAGGTACAGGCCAGAAGTGCAGGGGTGGTGAGAGGATTCACCAGAGACAGAGTGGGGAACAGAATAGGCTGACTGACGAAGTACCCTGCTGAGGGGAGCAGTGAGCGGGTAAGGAGAGGTCTGCCACACCATGTGGGTCACCTCCGGGTCGGGGATCAAACTCATGCTGAAGTGACTTTAGCTTGTAGTGTTGTGCTTTAACCCACTGTGCCACCAGGGAGGGCCCATTGATGTACAAGCTTTATACTCCTTTTGTTAAATTTTTAAAGAATTTTATCCATTTTGATACTCTTTTAAATGGAATTTTCTTGATTTCATTTGATTATCCATTACAAAATTATAAATACAACTTATTTGTGTATTGTACCACAATAAAATATATATTATACCCCAATATAAATTATATAAAATATTCATTATATACTAAGCTTGAAAGCTGGCTGAACTGTTTATTATTTTAATAGTTTTTTAGTGAGTTCTTTAGAATTGTCTACAAATTATGTCATTTGGGAATAGAGATAACTTCTTCCTTCCCAATATGGGTGTCATTTATCTTTTTTTTTTTTCTTTTTTAATTGCCTCAGCTAGAGTACAGTGCTAAATAGAATATTGTAAGTGGATGGACATTCTTATCTTGTCCCTTTCTTAGAAGAACTGTGTTCAGTCTTTCACTAGTCAGTATGAAGTTAGCTCTGGGTTTTTCATATGTGTACTTTACCAGGTTGAGGAAATTCTCTTTTATTTCAATAGGGTTTGTTAGCTATTTTTATCAGAAAGGGGATTAGATGTTGTCAAATGCCTTTTTTAAAACTATTGAAATGTTTGTGCTTTGCTTTTTATTCTATTCAGATGGCATGTTATATCTCTCAACTAATTTTCAGATGTGAAACCATTTTTTTGCATTTCTGGGAAAAATCCTATTTCACCATAGTATATATTTCATTTTATATGTTGCTGTATTAGTTTGTCAGTATTTTGTTAAGGATATTTACATTTCAGTTCATCCTGGCCTGCAGTTTTCTTGTGATGCTTATGTTTACTTTTTGTATCAGGATAACCCTGGCCTCCTTAAATGAGTTGGGAAATACTCTTCTAATTTTGGAAGAGTATGTGAAAAATTGGAAATAATTCATTTTTAGGCATTTGGTAGCTTAGCACAAAGGTACTAGATAATATTCTTATGACTGAAAACACTGTGGATTTAATGTTGCGTGGACATTAGTGGGGATTCCCAAGTAAGGGTGGCTCCAGTGGGATCTGTTAGAAACCAAGTTGAGGCTCTTTTTTTTTTTTTTTAGATTTATGTATTTATTCATACATATAGGGCTGGGTACAGGTCAGAGATGCGGAGGGTGAGAGGATTCACCAGAGAAAGAGAGGGGAGCAGAACAGGCAGATCTACTAAGTACACCGCTGAGGGAGCAGTGGGCGTGTCAGGAGAGGTCTGCTGTGCTATGTGGAACTCCTCCGGGGCAGGCGGGTATCAAACTCATGTGGAAGTGGCTTAAGCTTCTTAGTGCTGTGCTAAAGCACAGGGAGGGCCAAGTTGAGGCTCTTTTAAGGCCCCTTCCAGGTATTGAGATGTGTCTCACTGACACTTGAACCACAGATGGCAGGCTGGTGAGTTTGCTAATTGAGTGGACAGCAAAAGGAAGCACTGGCCAAGAGGAAGTATTTTTTTTTTTTAAAGATTTATTTATTTATGTTTACGGAACTGGGGTACAGGCCAGAGGTGCAGGGGTAGTGAGAGGATTCACCAGAGAAAGAGTGGGGAGCAGGACAGATTGACAAATTACACTGCTGAGGGGAGCAGTGGGCAGATCAGGAGAGGTCTGCCATGCCATGTGGGTCACCTCCCTGGCCGGCAGGGGATCGAACTTGTGCTGCAGTGGCTTCGGAGAGCTTCATAATGTGGTGCTTTAACCCGTTACACCACAGGGAGAGCCAAGAGGAAGTATTTTAATGATAAGATTTTTAGGGTGCTAGCTCATTTGGCAAAGTCTGTGATAGTATTTTTAAAAACTTTCCAGGAGAGTAACTGACAATTGAGCAATCAGGGATTATTAAATTTCCAAAAGAGTGACAATTTTAATTAGTTACCCTTGGGAGGCTAGAAAAGGTACTGTGTATGTATAGGATGCATATATATGAAAGTTTGAAGAATGCTCCTCCTTCAGAATATAATTACATGATGACCTCTGAACATACTCTACTCTGTTCTAGTGAAATAAGCAACAATTTTACAAGGAATCAAAATAGATGTCAGGACTTTTCCCCTAAATATTCCTGTAGATAGAAAATGGGGGAAAAAAAAACTACTATTAATGTAAATACTAGAGAGTATTTCCAGAAATCACATAAAGCAGTTCTATTAAAGCACAATTAGGAAAAAGAATGTGTGTGTGTGTCAATTGTAATTTTCTTTATGCTCAAATTTTCTTATCAGCATATGGGTCAGGGCATTTTGTGTTGCTATGGAAATTTGTGTTTGTTATTTGGTAATTAGTTCTGTTGAGAAAATTGAAAGGAATTCAGTTGGGGTTAAAAGAAGAGGATGAGGCCCTCCCTGGTGGTGCAGCAGGTTAAAGCACAGCACTGAGAATCTAAAGTCGCTTCTGCATGAGTTCGATTCCCACCTGCCCCGGAGGTGACCACATGGTGTGGCAGACCTCTCCTGACCCGCCCGCTGCTCCCCTCGCAGTGTACTTCGATGATCTGCCTGTTCTGCTCTGCGCTCTGTATCTGGTGAAGCCTCTCACCGCCCCTGCACTTTTGGCCTGTACCCCAGTTCTGTATGCACAAATAAATAAATCTTTAAAAAAAAAAAAAGAGGATGAAACTGAAACCTTGAAAAATAAGAATACGTTCAGGATCTGAGTTTTTGGAAGGGGGCAGAATTCAGAGGTAAGAACAAGAGTTTTTCCATTCTGACCCATAAGGAAATAGAGACAAACACTTCAGTTAGGCAATATTAGAATGGGCAAAGCACTTATGCAATTACATAAACTCAAGTATCCTCCTATAATTGTTTCATGCAGGGACATTTTGTTCCCTTCAATAGGTACTTTAAGGGAATTTGAAAACTTTGTTAGGCAAAAATTTATAGCATATAGCAGTGCAGCCACTAATCAGCATACCTTATTCTAGAAATTTCTTTGGTGGGGGGAAAGAGACAGTAGGAGCTGTAGGAACTGGTTGCTAGGCAGGGAGACAGTATGGCATAGGTCAGCAGGCCCTAGGCAAGAACCCAGGGCTGTGAGTCTGGTTCTTCTCAATTCTGTGATCCTAATCTGGACACCAAAATAGCTGAGCCTAAAATATTGTCTATTTTTAAAAGATATATGTTATTTATGCATAGAAGAATTGGTATGTAGGCCAGAGGTGCAGAGGATGACAGGATTTACCAAAGACAGAGTGGGGAGCAGAACAGGCAGATTTATGGAAATGTACTGCTGAGGGGAGCAGTGGGTGAAACAGGAAAGGTCTGCATCACCATGTAGGTCAGCTCCTTGACCTGGGATAAAACTCAGGTTGCAGCAGTGAAAGCATGAGAATGCTGAGTCTTACTCCCCTATGCCACCAAGGAGGCCTGTTATCTATTCTTTATGGTCTTTGGAGCTGAGCACCTGTATGCAAGGTCAGTGGGGACCGAGAATTTAGTTTTGTGCACCAAGATATTTTTTTTTAAAGATTTATTTATTTATTCATACATATAGAGCTAGGGTACAGGGTGAGAGGATTCACCAGAGACAGAGAGGGGAGCAGAACAGGCAGATCTACGAAGTACACCGCTGACGGGCGGGTCAGGAGAGGTCTGCCTCGCCATGTGGTCACCTCCGGGGCAGGCAGGAATCGACCTCATGCAGAAGCGGCTTTAGATTCTCAGTGCTGTGCTTTAACCCACTGCGCCACCAGGGAGGGCCCTGCACCAAGATATTTTGACATCCTTCCACACTCAGCAATGTCTGCCCCGGCAGACTCTCAGTGATTGTTGAGTGGCACGGGCATTTGGAATGGCATTGCCTCCTTTCTTCCAATCAGGTATGCAGGGTATTCTTATCCTATTTATTAACTGCAGCATAGGAGAGAAGGACAAATGGAGTAGGTTGCCACCCTCCTTGTCTTTTGCCTTCAAGGACAGACCTTGTCACATGGTCTGGGTGATAGAATTTATAGATGGTGAAGGGATTTATGTGAGACAGTTGGTATCTCTCTGAGCCTGGGGAAGTCTCTCCATAAGAAACCTAACTGCGGGCCCTCCCTTGTGGTGCAATGGGAGGACGCTAAGAAGCAACCACTGTGATGCTAGAAGCAACCACTTCATGAGTTTGATCCCTGCCCACGGAGGTGTCCCACATGGCGTGGCAGACCTCTCCTGACCTGCCCACTGCTCCCCTCAGCAGTGTACTTCATCAGTCGGCCTGTTCTGCACCCCACTCTATCTCGGGTGAATCCTCTCACCCCTGGCCTGTACCCCAGTCCTGTATGTATAAATAAATAATTCTTAAAAAAAAAAAAAAACTAACTGCACACTAAGTCATTGCTCTACCATCAGCAGTCATTCCTTTGTCAGTCTTGAGACAAGTAACATCATGCTGCTGCTTCTGTGTGTATAAACACACCACTCAGGGGTCTTGTGTTTAAAACAGCTTTAGTCCAGAGTTCACAAATCAAAGTAAGTCTGGGAAACCTGTTGCAGTAGAATCGGTAAATTCTTCTCAGTGAGTAAGTGACTGAAAAAAGCCATTGTCTGGTTTATCTCACTCCTCTGTGCCTTCCCACATTCCTATCAGCTCAGTTTTCTCAAAAACATTGGTGCTTCTATGCTTCTACTTGTAGGAACTGGTAAATGGTATTTTATCGAGCATGAAAATTTGGAGTGCAAACTGCAGTAAGGAACATATTTTTTTTTTTCATTTTGTATTCCATGGTCAATGTTATAAGCATACCCTTCCCCTTCGGCATCCAGTGCAGCAGCCAGTTCAGTGAAGAGAAGCCCAGTGAGAAAGTGCTGCTGTCGGTACTCGGAAGTCAGATCAAACATGTTGGCAATCTTTTGGTCCTGGAAACTGGAGCAGGAACTGGAATTCTACACAATGGAAAGGGCAGTTTTATGAGCAAGAAGGCTAGAAGTACAGTTGTAATGGTGAATATAGTAAGATTAGGCTACAGCCAAACTGTCAGCTCTACCTTGTGAGGTAGGTGCCATTAGCATCTCCACAAGAGAGATAATGAAACAGGGTCAGAGTGATCACTTTGCTTTCTTCGCCCCACAGCTGGAGGACTGCCAGTTGTGAAAGATGACATATATGTATTCGCCAAAAAGTATCAGTCCCTTTCCCACCCCAAATCAGAAGTTGAACATTAAAACCCCAGGATAACATTTAGCTAGGGAAATTCGAGTTACATCTACTCCTGTGGCTGTTAGCAGTCTGTTGTAAAACAAGCCTTGTATTTGGACCCCTGTTTACTCAGCTGCATTTCTGAGCATGACTGAGGCACATTTTCTGAATTCTGCTGGCCTGGGACTATTGATAGTTGTGTTAGGTAGGGAAGTATCAATTTTACCAGTCTTAGATGATTCTGCGTTCTTCCTTGGGGTCAGGGGCGGGGGCAGAGGGACACTTTCTAGTTCATTAAGAGAATCTAAACTGTGTGTGGAAATGCTTTTCAGTCTGGTGAGGCTGGGCTCTGTCCTGGAGTTCACAGCAGGTAAACATGAGAGAACTACAGAGTCAGCACATTCGGAACTGCGTCTTGTCAGTCATTTCATACTCCATGCATGTTATGCCAATCATATGTGGATTGTGTTATCTTGCATGAATGGCTAAAATTCAGTTTTAATTATTAAGACAGGCCTTCACCTTTGTATTAGTGTCAAGCAATTTGCAACTGAAATAAAACCTAGTATTGAGAAATTTGCCTGTTGTTTTGAGTTTAGGATTTGTTCCTTATAACTAGAAAGTGACCATAAAACAGCATTTTTAAAAAGCTTTTCTAAGGGGCTCTAGTCCTTGAGAAATTGTTGAAAGGGGGAATTAACAGGTCTCCATAGTCAATCACTTTGGGAAATACTGTTTATCGTTTATCTCCTTCCTATTTCTTCCTTCACCCCTTAGGCATTAATAATTTACATGAACAAATTAGAGACCACAAGTTGGCCTAATGCAAAGAAATATTTTAACACAGGGCTTCCAAAGCTTGTTTCATGTTTGATAATATTTCTTCTCCTGTGGAATCTGGCCCCAATTGAATCTAACTTGTGAAACTCTAGTGTACAAAAAAAGATTGCCCAAGTGGGTCAAAGTCTTCTCTCTCAAATCCAAGGCAACTGTTAACTTTTCTTTTCTTGGTTGGTAAAAAAAAAAAAAAACAGACCAGAAAAACATTTTCTATAAAACATCTAGTTTATGATGAGATTTTTTTTTCTGTGTGCTTTAAGAACTAAGTTTTCTGGAATATGATTCAAGATACATCTGGTGCTGAATTCTATTCTGCAACAGTATCAGTAAAACATTCTAGGATAGTCCAAAGATTAAAATATCTGTGTTAAAATCACTATTAGATTGCTTTGGAATTAATATAGAAGAAACTGAAATTACATATATATTGTTATGGTGATGGGCTTTAGAAAAGGTAAAGGATATCAAGCTAAAGTGGACAGATGATTGTCAGACAAAGGAAGGTAAGTGACTTTTCTACGAATTCCTACATTTTCATTGTATTTATGGCCCCCTTGCTGTACTTGAGCTCAGCACTGACCCTTGAGGCCAGGAAGTTACCACTTAACTTATAAAGGCTGAGTTAGAGGGCACAAGTTTAGGCAGCATTCTGTTGTATAGTTGTATCAATTGACCTGCTCTGAATGTGATGCTTTTCTTTTTAAATATGAAGACTAACCAGTATAGGGATAAATGACTAAACTAAGCAAATCACATTTTTCAATAGCGGATTACCTGAGAAGATATGGAGGGACAGGGAGACACTGGAGCATTATCAGCATTCATGAAGAAAAGGTTCAGATTGAGGTAATGCTCATGACTGCAGAGAATTCTCAGGAACTCCAGCCTCATGGAAATGAGCATTGGAAGGCTGTTAAGCTTGGCTGACAGCTGGGGAAAAATGAAAACAGGAAAGATGCATTTATTATAAAATGAATGAAATTGAGTTTGAATGATAGAAAAATATCCTTTCTACCAAGATTAAAGCAATCAATTTAATAAAATTAATGACACAACCAATGGCAATCATATATTAGAGGGAGAGCCAATTATTATCATCCATTACTGTTCCCCTTAGTGATTCTAGTCTAACCTTTGTCCAAAATGAGGAACCTTGCCCTGACCCCTCCCCTTGTCAAATCTATAATACCATGGCAAGTCTGTGTTAAAAATAATCTAGAAGTATATCTTTCATGTAACAAAATATAATTAAGTTTGCAAAACCCCACTGTGTCTGAGAAGCTAAATGAAAGGAACTGATCCCACAAGGGACCACACAGAAATAATGGACTATGACTGGATGACTTTAATGCCATAGTGTTCTTTTGTAGATTCTAATTAAAGATCCCATTGGGAAGTTCTCAAACCAACCCCCTAAAAAAATGCATCAAATTACTTACGAAACTATGTAGTGTGAGAGGAAGTAGAGTACAGAAAGAAACAAATATTGGAAGATATTTCAGGAAAAAAAAAATCTACCCTTAAACAAATAAACCATATACCCAATGGAAGCAAGCTGACACAGCAGTGTGGATGGGAGCTCCTATACCCTCATGGAAATTGACAATTGCAGAACCCAGAGTCTGTGGACTGAGACATGGTGGTAGCTTCTCTTATTGCAAATGAGGAAAAAGAAGAACTTGGTGGACCTTGAGCCTCTCAACATATCATTACAAACACCTTTGGAAACCAAGCATGTCATCCTTGTCAAAGGATAAGACCCCTATTCATGAATTTGAAAAAACTGTATGATTTATTGGGCACATAGGTTCAGCCATTTTAGGAGATGTTACTGTGTAATGAAGCATTTTTGTCTACAAAATCATTCCATTGTTACAAATAAATACTATTGTTATATAAAAAAAATAAAACATATGATTTCCGTGTAAGAATAGTTACCAGTACTATTGTTACCACTCTTGTCAATGTGCATCACTGGCTGACTTAGCATCAATGTGGCCACCAACAATTTGAACTGATTATAATCATTTATTGTTCACTTACAGAGAGTTGTTGGGTCAAGTAAGCTATTTGAACTTGAATGCTCAAGATATGTGTACTTGAAAGAAATCCACACTACAGCTATCTTTCATACATCTCTTGAGATTTCATCAGAGACAGAAATTTCAAAAATAATTTTAGTGATGTTTAGAGAAGGTAGAGTTCCTGAAACTCTTCCCAAAATTCTCGAAATTCTCCTGAAATTCTCCCCAAAGGTCAGGACCTATGCTTGTAGTCTTGATGGTCCTACCCAAGGGGTGACTGTACTCTGTGGCATACTGAGAGCAACAAGAGCACTTGAAAAACTAGATTTGTCTATTGTTTGTGACTGTTATGGTTAAAATGTAAAAGATTATACCTATTGTGACAAAGTTTATCAATCAGAGAAAATATGACAGGATGTTTGAATCAGGTTATGCAAAATGATAAAATCTGAGGACTTCGGTTAACAAAAATTGACTTGGGTTTGATGGTCATACTGTATCAAGGTAGCTGGGAACAAAGGATTAAGTCAACACTGATGGATCATTTTAGGTGTGAGTGCTATTGTGCTACGCAATATCCAAGGATGTCACTGGCAGAAACAGAGCATAGAAAAGGACAATAAAACCTGGATGAATCTATACCAGTTTTTTATTTTAGAAGATGAGAAGAGGAAATGTTTCTGCCCAAATGTTAAAGGTCCCCAATCTCAGAGGTACTTAATGGCATCACCAGAATTAGAACATCAGACTCCAGAATCCTAGCTTAAAACTCTCTGTGAGCTAAGACAGGAAACACAGACAAAAAGACAGTAAATTAGAAATATATTCTAACTTACAAGAAAAGGAAAAGACTAAAACAAGAAAAAGAAAAGCAAAAGAAAAAATTAAAGTGTGGATTTGCAGGGCAGGTAGAGATCTAATCTTGACTGCTATATTTGCTGTGACTAATATTCTATCCTGGAACAAACTCTAGTCAGGCTCTTCTAAGCTTTTTTTCAAGTAGACCCACTCTTAGGCATATCCTCAAGAGCAAGAATTCTGCTAAGTTAGTTTAACCAGAATCGCCCATCCTGGATTCTAATTAAGTTTGATATGTGACCAAATTCCTTCTCCCTCACAACCCCCAGTTGGTGTCTGATCCATGACCTGCCCTCTGTTTAGCATGAATCCTCCTTTACTCCTGAGGACTTTTAGGGGCTTTTCACATACTGACCAACCCTCTCTACCCCTTGGCTACAAATTCCCACTTTCCCTTTCTGTATTCAGAGTCAATCACAACCTCTCTCCCCACTACAGAACCCCATTTCTGATAGTTCCTGGATTTATTGAGATAGTCCTGAAAAAAGTCAGTCTTGCTGTTTGACAAGTGTCAGAACCTGATACACACATATACACACATGCATATACATGTTTATACATGCATGCATGCAGGTGAATGTGTGTGAGTGTGTAAATAAAAGTAGTCAACCCCAGGCTTATAGTAATGTTTTAATATCTCTTTTTGATATATTCAGTTAATAGATTTGAAAAACAGATTATTTGCAATTCATTCAGTGACTTGTAATCCTAAATTCCTAACAGAGATGAAGAGGAATGGCATGTCTCTTCACTACTCTATTCTGGTCCTGGACCACAAGATCCAGGCGAGGAGGTCAGGGAACACAACACACTGATGCTCTGATACTTCTGCTCTTACCCCAGCATTGTTTTTTTATAAGTCAGTTTCTTCATCAGGAGTTCCTTTAGAAAAGTTAAGTTCTTTTTTGGGGCAATTAGGGAATGGATCTTTTATTTCACAAGTGAGGAAATAGACCCAAGTGAGAAGTTGAATGACTCATTTAAAGTCACCAAGGGATTGACAACAGAGAGCAAGGCCTGTAGTGGTTAATCCTTGAAGTTACGTAGACAGGACTCTATCCTCACTGGAAAAGACATACAATAATTCCTCTAGCCTTGGTTTTATCATCTGCAAACTATAGATAACATCTGACAAGAACTAAATGATTTCCATAAAATGTGTAATACAAGTGTCTGACCCATGGAAGGAAATGAGTGGTGGTGACAGTGAAGGTGAGGGTTTAGACTGTGCTGATGGTATTGGTAGAAGAGTGATGGTGGGGTGGTATGGTTTGTGGGGGGTGGTGAGTGGCAGAGATGGCGATAGTGGGAATCAGAGATAATGAACATTGTGGCAGGTAGAGATGACACTGGCAATGGTAGTGGTGGTAGATAGAGTAGGAACAGGGAAGGACAGAAGTAGCAACAATAATAACTGCTACTTATGTTACTCCTGTGGGGGCAGTTTGAGAGGTCCAGTGAACAACTGAATTCTATTTAAAAATAGGGGTAGATGACATTGATAAGATACTCTTGGATTATAAAATATTTGCGTTATGCTCAGTGAAATTCAATCTTTTCACCCATTTTATCACAGTTCATTAAAGTAAGCATTTCACAACTGCAACCTAATTAATTACCCCAATGTGTGAAAAGATAATCATACTTAGAATTCTAGATCCATCAAAAACTAAATGCTATAGGCATGAAATTTCTGTTAAATGTGAAATTGAAAAACACAGAATATATCACTGACAAATTTCAACTCCCATAGCTTAACTTGTTGGCCCTTCTGTGCTGAGTTGATAAATGCTCCAGGATTCATGCATACTGGTGTGTCTAAGGGATGGCCATAGCACAACATGAGAAATGCAATGCCCAGAGTCAAGCAACCTAATTTGGCAATGAATAAGGTACCATTTCATGGCATGGGCATCCCACTGGGTAAGAAGGAACCAGGAGATGCATGGCTATGTTAGAGGGAACACTCACCTGGTTGCAATAGGTTCTGATGAGGTTGAATACAAAGCCACGATCCATGAGTGAGAGAAGGTCATATAGAAAGAAAGCCAGGCTGATGTTCATCTTCTCTGCCTGTTCATTTTCCTTAAACACAGATACACAAACACCCAAATCATTCTGTGGTGAACCAATTTCATGAATTCCCAGGACCCTGATGGGAAAGTTGGGAGAGGCAGGAACTATTTTCAGCCAATTTCCCTCAGGGAAACACTGGGGAAAGCCTGAAAATCATAGCAAGTATAACTTAAGTCCTTGCAATTGATGTGTTTTAGATTGAGTCAAATAATTCTTCATCTGCAGTTAATATTTACTTATATTCCTTCCAATCTTTTTCCTTTAAATTCATATGCATGTATATGTGTGTGTATATATATGTATGTGTGTATATATACATATATATGTATGTGTGTGTATATATGTGTGTGTATATATATATACACACATATATATATACATACACACACACACACACACACACACATATATATATATATATATATAAATTGAGCTAATTTTCTATATGCAATACTGGGTCCTGAATTTTTTGATTCAACATTATATCAGGGATATTTCTCTACATTTTTAACATGTTTTATAAACTAGTTTTTAGTGGCTAGTGGCTACCTCATATTTTTTCGTATGATTTAATCACAATTTATTCTATTCTTGTAACTATTGTTTTAGGAAAACTAACTTGAAATATATTCTTTATATTAACTGAAATTTTTTTACTAAAGAATGGTAAGGAAATTTAAAGATTAATAAAATCAGTTTTTAACTAAGGAAGTTGTTTTCTCCAATTAGTCAACAACCCTAGCCTAGGAGAGGTCACAGTCCGGGACTCTTGCATGATATGAGACCAGGGTTTTGTTTTTATTACCTCCCAGTATTCATACTTATGAGGGATTTTACAGCATTTCAGAACAGTATGGGATTCACTTTTTTCATGTTTATGTCCTTTATCTTTGGAACTTTCTCTGACACTAAGAAAAGATGATTTGAAAATATTTTTCTGTTACATTGTTCAACCTGCAAATGCAGGTCACACTGCTAGCCACTGGGATGGATGGAAACCTGATAAAGAAGTTTCCACGGTACCTCTGAGTGGAAGGTCCTCAAGTTCTCAGCATCTTCTCTCTGGGCCACTCCTGGCTAGCTTATTTAACTGAATATTCTAGACTTGGAACCTTCAGACATGACTTTGCTACTAGCTGCACAACTTTTGGAAAGTTTATCCACCTCACTGTGCCTCATTTTTCAGGTCTGCCAAAGTGGGGATACCATTGTTGGCTCTCACAGAGTTTGCCATGAGAATAACCAAATGAAGATCTTCTTGGGGGCCTTGGCACTGTACAAATTCATCACAATGATAGAGGTAGTAATTAGGATCACTGCTGCCTCAAATTTTTGTTTTATTTCATTTAATGTATTTTTAAAATTTCTATTTTGAAATAATCTCAAATTACTGAAAAGATGCAAAAATAGTACAAAGATCTCTTGTATGCTCTTTGATTGCAATTCACCAATAATTGACTTTTTGCTACATTTTCTTTATCATTCTCTCTACATACATACACACACAAAAAATTGGAACCAATTGAAATTTGGTTGCCAATATCATGCCCATTTACCCCATAATATTTCAGGGTATATTTCCTGGGAAGAAGAATATTCTCTCTCATATCTATGAGGATACCATAATTTCAATGATTGTAATTTCTTTATAGCAATTCTGTGACCCCACACTAGGGTCCTATCCCATATAACATACTGTATTCAGTTGTCTTGTATAACATATTACATCTTAATTACTGCATTCAGATGATTCTTATTTTTCTTGGATTCTGAAAAACAATTGTTCAAGGTAAGATATTTAGAGAGTAAAATAAAATGGCATAGTTACCTTCTGAGGTTTTACTAAAAGGGCTGCAATCTCCGAGGTGACCACATTAACAATAGTCCTTATGTCATCTTGGAAACGGTCAGAAAAAAGTGCCCTCCGAAAATTGTCTTGTTTATCCATGTTATATACATACTGGGCCATGCTTTTCACCTACAGAAAGGGTGGGGGAATGTCAACATGAAAATTGGTGACCTGCTTGTACACTGTGGAAAAGGGGAAAAGACTGGAAGAAAAGCTCTTTCACAATGGACTTACTAACACTTTATCTGTGCGGGTGGTAGTCTGAGCAGGCTCTGCACTAAAAAATGCTCCTCACATACAAATGGTTACCATGGTGGCAGGAGGTGGGAAGGGTGTCCTCTTCATGACCCCAAGTCAGGGGACTCCCTTCTTGTGTGGACAAAGCGAGGGAGCTGAATTCTTTAGCTACAGTGTCATAAGACTCCAGTTCTCTCAACTGCCTACATCCAGGAAGGCAGACCTGGGCTGGGCTGCCACAGCCACGTAGGCGTCACTGTCACAGCGCACAATATATTACATAAAAAGAAGCTCTTATAGTACTATTTTTCATGAGAACTGAAGTCACTTCTGTCCCTGAAACTACAGTAAGCAGAAGAGTGAAAATATCCTCTGATCTTGGATATCAAGTTGAAAGGGGAGTGTAGTTTTTCCAGAAACAATTCTGTAGCATATTAATTGGAAATTATTTGGAACACTGCCTCAAAGAGAAATTAGGCTTTGCATTCTACCCAATTAACTTATATTTATATACACACATTTTAATAAAAAATCATCAACTGGTGGTAGAACACTGGCTCAATGCCTACTGCAATTTCAAATCAAGACTATTTATTTTTTGGATTTACTCCTGGGGCCTGAAGATTTTTGAGTCAATACAACCCCCTTTTGATACAGTCTGAGTTTTGCATTTTATCCTGTTAGAAGGTGCTTCCAGATAATAAAGACAGTATGAATGGAAAGGCTGGGGGTTCTTGTGGTGGGTGCCTACACTCTATGATCATTTTCATGACTGTACCCTGGTCAGAGAGTTGATGCAAATAGAAATAGCCTTGGGAATTAAACTGCCTACATTTGCTTGAATCTCACCCCCAAGGTGAGGAGTAGGAGAGGGGACAAAGAAAACTGTATGGAAGGAAATGACCTACAGTCATTAGAGCTAAAGTGGGGAAACTTTTATGTATGAACAGCAGATTTGTTTCTAAAAGGTAGGCCTGGTACATTTTGCTAAGATAAAGAAAGATTTAAAGAAGGCAAAACAAGAAGAGGAAGACAAGCAGGTGTTATGTTTCTTGAGTTTTAGGATAATGTACAGCCAGCTTGGGGAAGACCTAAGAATATAATATCCTGAAGCTGAGTATCTGAACCACAGTTCTCTTCAGTGAGTTCAGGACACAGAGACCCATTCCACCCCACAGATTCACACACTTGGTGGAAGAATCTGAATGAGGAGTGGGAACTTAACCTTTCTGACAAAAGTATCTCTCACTACACTTCTAACAAAGGGCTTATGAAGATAAGGTTTCTTTGTTTTGGGCTACCCCAATCCTGATTCTCTTGCTGGCTCGCCTAACCCAGTACCAGACTTTTAGAACTCACTGTTGGATAAAGCTCCAGCCTGCTGAATTTGGCCACCTTACAACCAAGTAAATAATGCTTACAATACTGCACTTCCAAGAGCCACCTTCCAGACTACCAGCTACTGTGTCCTTCAGATCTCCAGGGAGGAACATCCTGTAGAAATACCAGTGGAGGCCTATCCCATTATTCATAGGGAGGGGTAAAACAGGAAACTATTTCCACCCCATTTTTGCCTTTATGGTTCATTTGTAGCAGGGCTAAAGAACCCCTTGATGCAAAACTTCATCTCCTTAGTAATTAAACTAGGTCAGCCTTTTACCCCTAAGTCCCAAAAGTATGGCTCTGCAGTTTCTAGAAGCACAGAGATTTATTCATTAGCAAGTGTGAAATTTGCCCAAGGATTGTGCTCAACAGTTCTGATGCCAAAGTGGTTATTCATTAGCACTTGGGTTTTAACACAACGAAAGAGTGTTAAACCTCCTGGTTGTTGGCTAAGCCCAAGGAGACTGTCACTCCTTTCTCTTTAAGCTGCTTTGTAGAAACCATTTCGGTTTTTAAATAACTTCCTGGGCTTCCATAGGGCAAATAAGTACACAAACAATGCATGGAGACTGAGTGTGAAATCAGTTTTCTTAACTCAGTTCTGGCCAGGCTAATGTCTTCCATTTGCCTCCACCAAAGTCTCTGGATCCCTTTCTCTGTTTAATTTTTTTAGTCTAATTTTTAACCTGATCTCCATGGAGCACACCTTTTAGGCCTCTTTGTCTTTGGTCTGCACCACTGTACAACTGAAAATAACATTTTTGCAAGTTATCAAATTTAGAATATCAAATTTAGAAATGTTTTCTAAATTTGAGCTTCCATGGAGAGGCAAAATGCAGAACAGCCTGGACTTACATGTTTTAGAATGGGGCTCTCATCCTCATTGGCCGGGAGGACTGAACAAAGCCACACACTTATGTGCCCAATGGGGTAATTCCTCAGAGTAGTTATTTCACAGGATTTTACCGGGGCTCCAGAAAGTATTAACGGGCTTCCAGAGCTGCCTTAGAAGCTCTTATATAGCAGAATTTGAAAACCGCCATCCAGAGGTTAAGTCTTCCAGTCCAACAACTACAGCATTTATTAAATAAGATCTAGGTCTCTCCCTGGTGGCACAATGGGTCAAAGCACAGCAGTATGAAGCCAGCCATAGATGCTTCAGTGCGAGTTCAATCCCCAGCCAGGGAGCTGTCCCATATGGCATGGCAGACCTCTCCTGCCTTGCCTTCTGCTCCCCTCAGCAGTATACTTCATCAGTCTTCCTGTTCTGCTACCCGTCTGTCTCTGGTGAACCCTCTCACAGACCCTGTACCTCTGGCCTGTACCCCAGTTCTGTATGCATAAATAAATAAATCTTTAAAAAAAAAAAAGAAATCTAAGAATTTCTATGGGGAGGAAATATGTGACATGCAACAGGTGTATGTGTGACCAAGGTGACAGGTGAAGTATGTTGCACACAGATGCATGTGTGAACAAATGACACAAAACATCTCTGGAGAGGTACTTTCTTGTGGGACTTAGTTCTAAGAGATTCCACAATATTAAATTTAGCTTTTGCCTCCTAATTTTGCAACCTGATATATGAACTCAGTTTAGGATTATTTGTATGAATTATCTATAGATGGATTATGAGACTGTTGACCCTTATTTATGGAGGGATTGATGGTAGGTGGGAAGTTAAGAAGAATAGCATTTATAGGGCATGAAGTCTTGGTTTTGATACTTAACATGCCTCAAGAAAGAGTTTTATGGCTAATTCATTTTCTGAGAGCACAGAGCTGTGTTTCACAGCTAATACCCTAAAACTTATGAACATTAGTCTCTCATCTCAATCAGCTTGGTGTTCAGAGAGCAAGTCCTGGTGCTATGTGGGTATAAGTTCTGAAAGACCTCTAGCTCTGTTTATGCCTAATAAAGCAGAGTGGTATGGACTTGTGGATCTTGAGTGTGCTTAGAAGTCCCACGAGAAGACAGATAAATGCATACTCTGGTTTGTAGCCATTCTTGCATTCAGAAACTGTAGGAAGAATTTGAAGAATTGGCTTTATTTTTAATAGCATCTCCTTCCTCAAACTGGAAAGGGGCCAGAACATGGTGAAAATCCTAGGATCTGAGCCCTGGACCTGTTTTTGTGGCATAAGCCTAACTATTTTCACCTTGTTGCAAGTCACATAATTTCCTTCTCAACGTGAGCTTTATTTCTGTTTCCTTTGACCTCCTTGTTTTCTATGTCCTATTATTCAGTATTGTTCTGTTTTTATATTAGGCTTGAACTTACGTAGATAAACTAGAGCTCAGGTAGAAACCTCTTGCTCTTTCTCTGTCTTTGAAACATAATATTCAGTTAAACAAAGGAAAGATAAAAAAATAAAAAAGGCAGAAAATATAAGCTAACTCCACTACATCTCAGTTCACTCCTTATCCTCGTATAGTTTATGTCTACTTCGTATCCCCTTCATTTAGCATCACATCACCACGCACCTCTACCATCCTTGACAAAATACTTATTCTTGGTGGCTTTAATGGAAAATTCTTTCTCTTCCAGTAATAATTTCCTGATATGGGAAATGCCACTGTTTCTCTGCAATATGCTTTTCATACCCTACTGAGCTTAAATAGAAATTTGTACGGATCTCAAATAGACATTTGTATGGGGCTTACCAGAAGCTCAAAGAAGAACCAGGCATACTTGAAAACTGTTTCTCTCACCATTCCAGTGCTGACCACCATCTGCAGGGCAAGTTCCTCATGGAAATGCTAGATAAGAACCATAAAAACCAGTCACTTATGTAAGTGCTTTATTCACCAACACCTCTTCTTTTTCACAAATTGTAATAGCTTGTTAGTGACTAAGGTATGTGTGCTAGATATCTGACACCATAGGTGGGTTGCAAACTAACCTGAGATTGAAGGACATTTAGAGAGGTTGGTGATGGTACCTTACAGCAAAGCTTGGCTTGAAGGAATAGTCTCCACCCAGTAGTGTGTAAGTGAATTTCAGGTTTGCAGTCCAAACTGAGACTTCTGTGACTTTCCTCTGTATTCTATTGCAAGTCACCTCTGGGTGACCACGTGCAAGCCACTCCTTTCTCTTTGTCCTCAGTTTTCTCAAGAAACTCAGTGGGTTGGCAGCAGTACTTCTCAAATTTAAATGTGCATCAGAATGCCCTGGAGAGCTTGTTAAGACAAAATTGCTGTGCCCAACCCAAGTTTCAGATGCTATATAGGTCTCGGGCAGGGCCTGAGAAATTTCATTTCTCACAAATTCCCAGGTGATGCTGACGCTGCTAGTCTACGGACCTCACTTAGAGAAGCACTACCTAGATGGTATCTATATTCCCTTTTAGAATGGACAGATGTTTTTATAATCCCACTATAGCTATGGGGGAACATGATGAGATGGGTTTATGAGTAGATCTTCTGCATTAAACACAAGAGTAGAAAGCAGCTAAACTCATACAAATTCTAAATTCCCACTTCCTAGTAGAGTCACACGCTAAAAAGTTCTCCAGCTTTGCTTTATGTCTATAGTTCCCTTCAAGCCATCAAACTATTAGATAGTAAAAGTACATCTTTCCCATTCCCTAGTTTATCTAGTTACTTGTTAATGTTCTGGACAACACTTTTAAAAAGGTTAAAAATTTAAGACTAAATATAGGCAGGAAGCCAAAATAATTCAGTTTGCCTGAGATTGTCTTGAAATGATAACCCCTGTATTGCAAGACTCCTTAGATCTTGGGCAAATTGAGATGACTGGTCACCTAAACTAAACACAAAATGTTGTCTGGACATTTTTTTTGCATTTGTGTGGATTTCACAACCACAAAACCTAGAATAAATATAGATGAATGAATTCATGTTTATTGTTTGGTGGGTAAGAAAGCAAACACTACTTGAACACCCAAAGATAATATCCTAAGGTATTGACTTACATGGACAATAATTTTTTTTTTATTAAAAAGTTTATTTTTTTGGCCCTCCCTGGTGGCGCAGCGGGTTAAAGCACAGCACTGAGAATCTAAAGCCGCTTCCGCATGAGTTCGATTCCCGCCTGCCCCGGAGGT
>NW_004567107.1:39509908-39511181 GCF_000260355.1 Condylura cristata | reverse complement strand
CCATGTTTAGCAGTTTGAGGAACCTCCAAACAGTTTTCCATAGTGGTTGTACTAGTTTGCATTCCCACCAGCAATGCAGGAGAGTTCCTTTTTCATGGACAATAATTTTTGAAGTCAATATTCAGATAAAAAAAATTGATTAGAACAAAGATTGCCCTTGACAAAGCTTTAATTTACCTATAATGTACAGTATGCACGTGACCTAATTTACTAATTCTTATGAATCTTAAAATGTGAGAGTTATTCAGCTAACCTGAAAGGAGACAAATGGAAAAATCTACATACAGATATCTGGTTATTATAACTGTTTGTATTCCCAGTGGGTTTAAGGTAGTGACTAGGGCATGTTTAAGTGTTTCACTTTGTCAGTCTGTTGCATTTTATTCTGCCAGGTAAATCAAACCTTTATAATCTTAAAATGTTAACACATTTGTCTTCTCTTGTGAATCTTAAATGCAGTTCTCCCCTCTGGGAAAGGCATGAGCTGAGTGTTAATCTAGCAGGTGGGTCCAAGCAAGACATAAAGTAACTTGGCTACACCAGAATCTTCCCATTATAGGGAAGACATATTCCAGCCAGCTTCAAAAGTAACCTCTGAAAAATAGGTCAGTTTGACTTCCAGAGTCTTATGGCAAGAAGAGATTAGAAAAGGGTAAGCTGCTTCTTAAAGTAATTTATGCTGCTTACCAGGCAACATGATTAACAAGAACACTGTGCTCCAGAGGTTATAGAAAATAGCTAAGTAGCTAAAAACCCTGTTTGCCAAGCTATTAAGGAAACACTGGCTAAACCTCACTCTGAAGATGAAACAGTTCTCTTCTGGTCACTTCAATGACCAACCAACTCAAAACAAGGTAACTGCAAAAGGAAATAAGACTGTGCTCTTGAGAAATGAGGCCAGGGAAGTCAGATTGTAGGCAAACTGTGGTTTTAGTGTTTTAATTTTGAAAAAGATGAAGAAAGAATTTTACTTGTCACCAGTTAGAAATGACTCACTAATACTCTAAAAAGTTAGGATTTGGGTTATGCCTACAATTAATTTTATAAAATCATGTTTTTTGTTTGTTTTTTAAAGAAAAAACTGGTTAAAAAAGAAAAAAGTTGGCCCTCCCTGGTGGCGCAGCGGGTTAAAGCACTGCACTGAGAATCTAAAGCCACTTTCCCATGAGTTGGATCCCAGCCTGCCCCGGAGGTGACCACATGGCGCGGCAGACCTCTCCTGACCCGCCCACTGCTCCCCTCAGCAGTGTACTTCGTCGATCTGCCTGTTCTG
>NW_004567107.1:39500263-39509808 GCF_000260355.1 Condylura cristata | reverse complement strand
TCTGTATGCACAAATAAATAAATCTTTAAAAAAAAAAAAAGAAAAAAAAAAAAGAAAAAAGTTGTATAACCAGACACTGCAAAATCCCTAGGCTAGATGAAAAATTTATTTTCACTATCTAGCCACATCTTTCACTTAAATCAGATGCCTGGTACCTGTCCTGGATGCCCACATTACTTTAGTCTCCCAGTACTAGTTCCAGTAGGGCCTCTATGTCTAGTCTACCCCACACCCAGTCCAAAAGTGAGCATTTCTGAGGTTCACCCCCCTCCCCTGGCCTGTTCAATAAACTTTTCCCAGAGGTGTTAGCAGTTGTAAATGCTTCCTGTGTTATATTCAATTAGCATATTTACATTTTAATAGGCCTCTTGAAAGACACTCAAGATGTTAACTTGAGTAACTACTATAATGGTGAGAATTCTGGGTGCCTAGCATAAGAGAAAACTTGGGATGGACAGCTTTTCTCCCTACCACCTCTGAGACCACACAGGCTGTGACTGTGATTAGAGATTTGTGTTACTATAAAGACTTCTGGCAAGCAGCTGGGCAGCTTGTATGTAGTTTCTGAACTCACAGGTAAGACTGACAAGAAAGAATTACAAGGAAGCATTTCACATTAGTCTTATATGCCATACTAAAATAAATGAAATCTAAGTATTGACACTTGCTTTTGTTGTGTCCTATGCCCTTTCTACTGACAAATAAGCTAATGCAGTGGTTCTTAAAATGTGATTCTTAGACCAGCATCAGATGGGAACTACTTAGAAAATGCAAATTTGGGGACCCTACTTCAGAACTATTTAATTAGAAACCTGGGGTTGGTGTGGGGTAGGGTGGAGTTGGGGGAGGGTTGGGTATAGCAAAGAATTTTAACAGGCCACCCGGGTAATTCTGATTCATGGTCAAGTCAGTGAACCACTGCGTTACCAGGCAGTTAAGTGGTGAAAAAATGAGGGATAAGTACCAGGTCTGTGAAAGGGGTGTGTGGGGAGGTGTGTTAGGAGAATTGGTACAAGGCAGGAAAGCCTCTTTTGTGTCTGTTTTCAATCAGAGTGAGAGGGCACAGGCAAATTGTCCCCACACTGCTCAGTACCTTTTTGCTGACTAGCCGTGGGGCTGCAGTGGAACCCGGAACTTCGTTATTGCCAGAGCAATAGTAAGACATCCGGTTGCAGTTACGATCAGCATTCTGAAATACACAACCAAGACTCCACAGTCAGCCAACAGTGATTCACTGGAAAGATGAACCGACCTTGGAAATCACAACCTGAACATTCATTTTTAATGTACTTCTTTGGGTTTCCTTTTTCTGGTTAAAAAGCAGCTGCCACAAATGAATATGAAGCAAAGCAAAGAAGGTAAAGGGATACCTACTTGCAACTTGCTTCTTATTAACAGTTAGGTATGGAGAAATCTACAGTTGAAAACTAATTGAGAACCAGATGTGCTGAACTGTAGTCCCTTCAGCATTCTTTGACTTGACAAAAAGAGCAGGATAAAACCATGTGAGAACAGTGCCTCTTAGTGGGTTAGTGTGGTAGGGTACCCAGTCTCCTCCACTGGCTCTAATACACAGCATTTAACAAATGATCAAAAAAGGACTTTGAAAAGAAGTTGGACAATAACTTCTCCCTGTTACAAAATAATTAGAAAATTCTTAAAAGTTATTACTCCACACAGAAATTTAACATTTTTACTTTTATTAAAAGCAACCATAATGATCGAAATTGCCCAAGATAGTGGCAGACAGTTTTTTTCCCAGGCAATCAGAAGATGGTATTGCTTAAAAGGATCTTGAATATGAGCTTGAACTATGGTGTGCTAGAGGCTGGTTAACAACCAGCAATCAGGGGAAAGAGACTGATTTGTAACAACTGCCAATGTCCAAGTTATAAATCCTTCTATGATAGCCCATTTCAAGTTAACATGACATCACTGACAGAACTGGGAAGAGATATATAGTAGTAAACAATTATATTGTATTCCCACTACACAGATACAATAGACATTAATGTAGATAATAGAAAAATGTAAAATAATTAGGAAAAAATGGAATAATTCTACATTTATGGACAAGTGGCAAAAGGGGTAGAGAATTCATGTACGCCCTTCATTCAGTTTTCTTTATCTTACTATCTTAACATTTATCCAAACTAAGGAATAAGGATCGGCACATTATCATTAACCAAGTCAAACACTTTGTTCAAACTTCACTAGCTTTCCCCCCAATGTCCTGTTTCTGTTCCAGGATACAATCCACATTGCATTTAAATTACCTTAGTTCTTAATATATCTTATTTAATTGCTAGTTCATGTAATTAAAATTTAACAATGTCTGTATTTAACAACTGGTTCAAAAGGTTCCTGAAAATTTAAAAATCGTCTCTGAGAAACTGGTACAAATCAGCTCCTGAACATGCCTGGGCTGATTTTAAAGTTTAAAAAAAAAAAAAAAGCATAGAATATCAATTAATTTCATGTGTTGCAACTTATAAATCATCAAACACTCCAGGGTTGGGTCCTGTGTTTTAGATGATTCTTAAGTTCAGCCAGAGTTCAGAACCTCTGAAGAGGTGAGGAGCAAAGTGAGACCCAGGGCAAGAACTGACTTGCCTGTGACCAAAGGCTGGCTGCAGCCAGAGCCCAGAGCCACGCCTGGTCTCCAGATTCCCTTCTCACAACATACCACCCCAAACGGGTGAGTTATAGAAGAGAACCTAGTCCTAAATCTATAGAGTTTGATTTATCCTAATTAAACAATTTTATTTTAAAAGCTTTGCCATTCCGAGGCCACAGGAAACTGGAAGGAAAATGCACACTAAGAGTTAGTAGCCTTATAAGAAAAACAAATCCACATGGAGTTATATACTTTAAAGGGTGAACTTTATGGTGTGTGGATTATTTCACAATTAAAAAAAGTTCTACAAACGAGAGACATTCAAGAAAATATACCTGACCAGCCATCCTCAAAACAATCAAGATCAAGAAAAGTAAGAAATTTCACAACCAAGAGATGTCGAAGGAGATATGACTACAAAATATAATGTGGGTTCTAAAACCAAAAATGAACAGTGGGGAAAAATTGAGAAACTCTGAATAAATATCAACTTTCTTTAATACTAATATTATTATTCATCAATTGAGACACAAATCTCTTTCTAATGTAAAATATTAAGGGAAACGGAATGTGATGTATATAGAAACTTTTTGATCTATATTCATGACATTTCTATAAATCTAAAACTGTTGTAAACTTTATCACACAAAAAGCAAAGAACTGATGATAGGAAAAGCAATATAGGGCAAGTCACCAACACTCAGTTTTTATTTTCTTATAGATTTGGCTTGGCTCCTTGGAATTATTGTTTAGGATAACTAATCTATGGGTGTCAATGAATATAAAAGGCATATATGAAAAACAAAATAAAATATAGTCTTTCTAGGGATCAAAAAAATTAAAGCTAAAAATTTTTTTGCTTGAAAATAAAATTCATAGTATTCATTGGTTCCATGTGGTTAAACAGCCAGGCTTTAAAAAACTTTCTTGTCCCTGCAACTTTCAGAATGGTTTCTAATCGTCAGAAGACCAATAGCTCTAAAGCTAAGCCTTAAAGCATTGAACCAACAGGCAATAGAAGTGACTGATTCTGTGTTGTTTCTCCTAGTTAAAATTTAAGACCAGTGTCTCTTTTCAGGCTTTGCCATTTTCCCTACCTTTGCAGACATGATGGTGTTCACTTCCTCGTCTGCTGCACAGTGTGTCCCTGCAAGGTCTGGGTTACTGTTGCTCATCATCCGGGCCTGCTGTAGCTTGGAACTCACGGCAGCTGCAGACGTGCGTCCGAATGTGTGGTAGCGGGGGTCAGGGAGAACAGTGGAGCTGCCTGCGTCCCGCCAGGAACACACATGTCAACAGAAAAGGGATCATCAGTCCATGACTGGACTTGAAAAGGGTGGGGGGAGGAGGCAGAGTAGAATGAAAACCCACTAGAGTAGATCTTGGAACTAGGCCCTTAATATCACATGCTTACGGAGGCCAAAAGGCAATGCTTTTGTAGGGTATAAGGCAAGTGGATGTGATGAGAACTGTCTTGAACTGAAAACACTTCTGGTAATAGACCAAGAAAAAACAGGTACTGTTATCCTCTTCACTGTAAAATTAAGGAATGTGGCTCTACCTTTTGCTGCATTCTGCTAGAGAACTGATGAAATCATAGCGTAAACAAATTTACAAATTTCATTCACACCCCCCCCACCCCAAACAAACACTAGTTGGGACTTGTACAACAAGTAGAAAAATGCCAAGTTTCTTCATTAGGGCTTGGAATTTTGTGAATTTGTTATATTTTTATAGCATGCTGATCAGGAATTCTGCTTGGCTATTACCTATGTAAGTAACAAGATGGAAGAAATGGGTTTTTATTGTTTCAAAAGTTTAGTAGGGGGGAAAAATGAAAAATGGGTGTCTGTTATCAAATATATTATTATTTTCTTAGCATTATTATCTTGACATCCTTGGTATCCTGACTTCATCTTTTTAAGAAGATTTTCAATTTAATAAGAAATTACCAAATGGGTAAGTACCAGTGAGCAATTATCAAGTAATCAGTTATGCTTAGAGTATAAAAGAGGGAAGAAGAGAGGAAGAAAGCAGGGGAGAAAAACCTAGAAATAAAATTTCAGTATTCATGAAATTTTGCATCATGCTGAAAATGTCATAATTTGATTTTACTTTGAATGATGTGGCAATGGGGTAGGGGTTGAGGGTCCCTGACCGCACCCCATGCTTCAGGCAACGCTACCTGACTTGGGCACATCCCTCTGCACCTCCGGCAGACGGAAGACGTAGTGCACATAGGAGGCCAGCAGGCAGTTCCTCCCGTGGAGGTCTTTGCTCAGTTCCTTGCTATTGTGCAGACTGTTAGCGATGGCCACCACGGACTCGAAGGCAAACTGGGAGAAGTTGGCTGAGGAATCAAGAGAAAAATGAGTAACCCCACAGCTGACTCTAACCAAACCCGAGGTGGCACGTTCTTGATTCACTGACAGAGAATCCTGACCACTGGCCAAGTGAAGCAAGGAGCTCAAGAACATAGCCTGGAATGAGGTGTTTTAGTAAGCTCCAGCATGGCCGCTCTGACTACTGCAAGCATTTACTTTATCTTCCTCCTCCAGCCAGCGCTGTGGTTTTACATGACAAAGACTTGAGTCTGTCCAGACACCCTCCCTCTCTAACCCATGCTATAAAGGGCTTACCCAGTGGAGCCTACAATGCCATTATCAGTATAATGTTAGACATGCAGACCCTCAGGCCCCACTCCAGCCCTAATGAGGCAGAATCTGCATTTAACCTGATGCCCTGGTGATTCTCACGCACACCATGGTGTGAGATGTGCTGCTGCACAACACGGATTCTTGGTTTACAGACCACAGCAAACAAGTCTGTGTGCTGTCAACCCCACAGTGGACTGTATGAGTCACTGACTTGCTATTTGCTTTTTCTGGAGGTCTAAGCCCCACATGTAGTTTTACCCTACTGATCCAACCTTGTGCCATTTTCTGTTCAACTGCAACTTCCCTTAAAATAAGTCTCCACATTCTGCTCTTTCTCACCCTTGTGATTCTGTCCATGTCCTAAACTAGAAAGCTCTCTTTGTGCCTACTTGCAAATTATCACCAGCCCTTTTGTGCTCAGCATGATCCCATCTCCTCCACAAAGCTCCCACCACTCCACCTAGTAAAAGGCTCAAGGGAAACAATCACAGGGAACTGTGTCCATTTCTAGGAGCAAGCTGGAAGCCCTTTGGGGGCAAATTTCTCATAACTCTCACCCCACTGTGTTTCCCATAAAGTCTGTCACAGCTAAGTTTTGAATAAATGCTTATAGACTAGCATCTTCTCTGCCGATCCCAACACCCTGTTGTCCCCACATGGTTTGCTATGGAGAAGAGGTTCAAATGAAGATTTTGTCTACTGACTAGTCTATATGAAATAGCTGGAACATGCAGTGTGCCAAATTAGGGGTGGGAGGAATAGAAATAAACCTCAGGGAACAGCAGTGGCCACTCCGCAGGAATCTAGCTGGAGAGGTAACAGCTACACATTAGAAAGTTTAGCCTACCACACAGGATGTCTTGTCTGGAACCACAGAAGACAACTCCCTGGGCATGCAGCAAACAGGGACTAAGAGGACGTTCCCCCATGTGTCCTAGCCAATTGCTCTGCAAGGCCCACCTACCCAGACTGATTCATTCATTCCACAACCCAGCTGTACTTATGTCTCTCCTGATGCTCTCATGCTTTTCTGCTTTTGACATGTTCATGCCATTATCCCCGCTTCTGCCTACTTTCCTCCTACCCTTCCTTCAAGAATCTGTCCAGCACCAGTCTGTCTTCCTTCCCTAGATGGATGTTTTTATGCCCCTGCTACACAGTAGGTAGCTGTGTCCTTTGAGGACTTCTGTCCTGTGCTATTGCTCTGCTTTAGTATAAGTCCCCTGAGGTCTAATGTGTTCTGGATTTGTCATCTCGCCTACAACTCAGCTTAATTCTAGATTTTGGATTTGCTGACACAGAATCATTTAAGTCCAGCTGAAACTGTGAACAGCAGCTAGACTTCTCTGGTATGAGGCAGGAAAACCACAAAAGCCAGTTTTAAAGTATTTCCAAACACAGTTTTAAAAACTGTGTTTGTGGTAATTAAAAACAAAAACAAAAACAAAACACAGGAATTTAAGGCTCTCCCTGGTGGAACAATGGATGAAGACGTAGCACTGCAAGCTAGCTGCAGCTTCTTCAGTGCGAGTTCAATCCTCAGACATGGTGTGGCAGACAGCTCCTGTTTCCCCACTGCTCCCTTCAGCAGTGTACTTCACTGATCTGCCTGTTTTGCTCCCCACTCTGTGTCTGGTAGATTCTCTCACAGCCCCTGCACCTCTGGCCTGTACCCCAGTTCTGTATGCATAAATAAATAAATCTTAAAAAAAAAAAAGAAACAGGCAATTAAGATATATGTTAAGATAGAAAATAGATGAGTGGTTGTCAGGGCCTGAAGGAAGGGGTGATGGGGAGTGAATGCAAAAGAGATCAGGTTTCACTGGGGACTATGGAAATAGACAGCATAGTTGTACAGTCATGTGCATACTGTGAAAAAACACTGAATAACACACTTTAAATGATTTTTATATGTGAATTAAATATTTATTTAAAAAATGAGCATAATGAATTTCAATTTAGAGAATTCCTTCCACTCTAAAGGTTGCATCTTGCTTTAAAATATTGTATGTCCTTATCAGTCAAGAAGACACAAATAACTGAGAGGTAAAAGAAAGTCATCAATTACCAGGAGTGGAATTTGATGGACTGTCTGTAATCAAACAATACATTTTTATTTTTAAAACTATAACTTAGGCCCTCCCTGGTGGCGCAGCAGGCTAAAGCACTGCACTGAGAAGCTAAAGCCACCTCCGCATGAGTTCGATTCCCGCCTGCCCCAGAGGTGACCACATGGTGTGGCAGACCTCTCCTGACCCACCCGCTGCTCCCCTCAGCAGTGTGCTTCATCGATCTGCCTGTTCTGCTCCCCACTCTGTCTCTGGTGAATCCTCTCACCCTCCGCATCTCTGGCCTGTACCCCAGTTCTGTACAAATAAATAAATAAATATTAAAAAAAAAAACTATAACTTAAAGCATTCTATTTTTTAAAAAAGATTTATTTATTCATACATACAGAACTGAGGTACAGACCAGAGGTGCGGGGGGGCAAGAGGACTCATCAGGACAGAGTGGGGAGCAGAATAGGAAATATGCTGCTGAGGGGAGCAGCGGGCAGGTCAGGAGAGGTCTGACATACCATGTGCATCACTCCCCTGGCCAGGGGTCAAACTCATGCTGCAATGGCTGTGCCAGCCTCATAGTGCTGTGCCTTAACCTGGTGTGCACCAGGGAGGGACCTTAAAGCATCCGATTTTATATATTTTCTAAAAATAAACCCAGAGAATTTTAAAAAAGAAAAACAAACAAACAAAAAAACAACAAAACACTGAACTTAGCCTTCCTGGACTGACATTATCAAAAGAAAGGAAGGTCACATTGTCCCTACTCTGTGGATTTCTGCCTCCCATTGCCTCCTCCCAGCCATGCAGGCCTCCTACCTGTCTGGCCAGCAATGACCATGGGCTGCACAGACAGCTGGAAGAGCTTGTCAAGAACCAGGTGCAGGAAGAGCACGAGGGGCTCCAGGCGGGAGGAGTTAAGGCAGATGATGCTGAGCTTCAGCTCGTGCTCCAGTGCTGTCTCACAGATTTTCTGATCCAGCACACGGATGGGGAAGGTCACTTGGCTCTCCAGAGAGTGGCAGAGGGTGAAGAACTTCTCCAGGTGGTTGTCCTGGGAAGGCAGATGGGAGGCCTCATGAGTGTCATTAAAGTTGTGGGTGGATTCACAAATGCAAACAGCCCTTTAGAGGCAGAACCTCTATGACACAGATGTTTCAGACCAAGGTTACAGACTGCTTTGTAAAGGGATGTGCACAAAATAGAACCTCTTGATAATTATTAATGAAGAATAATTTGGACTCTGACAATTTCTGTAAGCAAAGACCAGTATAATAGATAAATATACTGTCTGTATTATCAGAAAGGGGTCTAAACATTCAAAATTCAGACAGTAGCAGAAAAACAGAACTTTAAAAAAAAAAGGATGGAGATATGACAGAAGGAAATGAGGTAACAAGAGAAATAAATGCTTTAAACAAAGACTTCTCAGCCACATGGATCCTTCATTTGGATGCTTATTTCTGTGAGTTTTTTCTATGAATGGGCTTGTAAGCCCCCACAAAAAACTAAAGGTTACTTTTATTTTATCCATGTTCAGATTTTTATTGATATGTTGCTGGCTGGTTGTTATAGGGTACCATGCTACAACCCCATCTTCATTAGTAGCCTCTGGCTTTTATTTGAAGTTGACCTTGATATTCCTTACCTGGGTATGAACAGAAGAAACAGCTTGCACTTCAATATTAAATACTCCCTTATGTCCTTCAGCCCACTTAATGGGAGGATTCTGTGCAGGGACTTTCTGTATTAAAAAAAAAAAAAAAAATTCAATTCCCTCTCCTGATTACTAAAAGCAGAATGAAGCAACTTGACTATAAATGTCAGGATTGTACACATATAAAATTCCCTAGGAAATAAATATAATCGACAGTGGGATCAGCTACTTTTGTGCTCAAGTTGAGTTCTACATTCAACTAGTGACTTGACTTTAACAAGTCAAACTCTAAAGGCCCTTGTTTTCTCATGCTTGGAGAAGGGGCTTGAACGAGTGGTATTTAAGTTCCCATCCAGCATTGATAAATAATACTTAATTCTGTGAGTTGAAATAATATTTCCATAGTTTTCCATTCAGTCAATATGTCAGGATAAAGTATAGAATATCTTTTCACTTAGTGAAATCTTAGTGGTTTTGAGTGCAATTACTTCCATTTCAGCAAAATCTTTTTTTTTTTTTTTTTTAAAGATTTATTTATTCGTACAGAACTGGGG
>NW_004567107.1:39486547-39500163 GCF_000260355.1 Condylura cristata | reverse complement strand
GGAGCAGCGGGCGGGCCAGGAGAGGTCTGCCATGCCATGTGGTCACCTCCGGGGCAGGCGGGGATCGAACTCATGTGGAAATGGCTTAAGCTTCTTTGTGCTGTGCTTTAACCCGCTGCGCCACCAGGGAGGGCCTCAGCAAAATATTTTCAAGTAGCAGTCAAAGTTCTTGCTATAATTACTCAAAATGACTCACAACTATTTATACATCACTATATCTGTATTTATAGACTCCTCAGAGGCTATTTCTTGCCTAAATTCTCAGTAGAATGACATTATTGCTTGATATGCATTATCTTATTTAATGTTCACAGCAACCCTGCAGGCTGGAATAGGCTCAGTTTCATCTTTGAGGGTAAGCAATGCCCATTCTGGACTTTGGATCAAGGTTAGTTTGTCTCCAAAACTCACAGAGGTTCTGCAGCATGAAAAAGATAATTGGTATAAATTAGCATTCACAGCTGATGATGGAAAGTTGGTTTTGAAGAAAGGCACTGTGTGTCCAAATCATGGAGAATAATTAGAGAATGTCTGTGATTGTACTCAGGCTGATCTCTGGTGATATTAAAGAGAGTAATTCTGGTATAAAGTCAGGCATATGCTTGTGGCCCTACACAAAAGAAACTGCTCTTCAGGGAATTAAAGGAGTAAGGAAAATACAGAATAGCCTGAGGGTATGAGATTGGTAGAAAATAAACTGTAATGGTTAAAACTAAATTAAATTCCTAGGAATTTCTTCAACTTGAAAATGACAAGTAAGACAAAAACACATGAAGGAGAGTTATAGACTAAAGGAGTCTAAAAGACATGTCACCCAAAAGCAATGTGTGCATCTTATTAGATCTTGATTTAAATAAACAAATTTTTTAAAATGACATTAATGAGATAATTGGAAATTTGATCACTGGACATTGGGAGACACTAAGGGGTTGCTACTAATTTTTAAGGCATGACAGTGACACTGTAAAATTCCTTAACTTTTATGATCGTTTATAAATGAAGTGCCTGGTATTTGCTTCATAATAATACTTATGGCTATAAACATACACCAACCCAGACTGAGAAAATGTTAACAGGGCCTGGTGTGGTCAGAATGGAGGGCCCACTTAGCTCCCTTTAATGGGTCTTTGCAGTATATGTGTGTAGGAGACAGGAAGAAGAAAGACAATTGGCATTGTTCACTTGCAGACAATGACAAGTGACCCAGATGAGAAACTGATGAAATTTGGAACCTCTCATATGTGTTGAGAGCAGTATTGCTACAATAGAAATCTATTTGCCTCCCTTTTTATAATACACTTTTCCATGACTTTCTTTGTTGTACAAATGTTGAGGGAATGTGGCTTTAGTTGCAATTACTAAACATTCTGAAATAGTGATGTCTAAATGACTGATATCATAACCAATAATTTCTATCATCCTATCAGAACTGTGAGTTGTCAAAAAGCACCATCGGCTCATAGATATGTACTCCCTAAAACAGACGGAGCACCCCTGGGAATGACAAATAGATACAGGAAAGACGGAAACAAGAGGGTTCTCTTGGTATTACCTCTGCAGAATGCATGAAGTAGTTGGGTGGAAGCTTTTCCAAGGCAACTGGGAGACAGTAGGATCCAGTTTGAAGACGTTCATTTAAGAGAATTGGCAGCCACTGAAACAGATGATATAAAGAATAAAATGGTATTAATCACAGTGTATAATTCTGGCAATTTATCTAGCTCACAATAATCAAATGTGACTAAATGATGATTAGATATTGACCAAATTTCTTTTGGCAGTAATTTCTGTCAAGTTCTTTGCATTTTCAACTTACTGAGAACTCCTGAGATGGTAATATCAATGATTTACTTCTTCCAGAGCCAAAGTAGTAGCATTTTTCTTAATAGCCAATGTCTATGTGTGTCTGAACAACACCAGTGTTTATTTTACCATATAAATACACACACATATATTTATATTTTAAAAGGAAAGGTTTATGGGGCCCTCCCTGGTGGCACAGCAGGTTAAAGTGCAGCACTAAGATGCTAAAGCCACTTCAGTATGAGCTCAATCCCCAGGCCCAGAGGTGACCCACATGGAGTGGCAGACCTCTCCTGGCCCGTCCACTGCTCCCCTCAGCAATGTACTTTGTCAGTCAGTCTGTTCTGCTCCCCACTTTGTCTCTGGTGAAGCCTCTCACTGCCCCTGCACCTCTGCCCTGTACCCCAGTTCTGTATGAATAAATAAACAAATCTTTTAAAAAAAAAAAAAAAGGAAAGGTTTATTAGGAAAAGGAGAAAGGAAAAAAGAGATGCATCTACATAGATACAGGTGGGCAGAAGCTGTCTTTTATATTTGTTTTAAAGCAATAAAGCTTTCCCCATGGGAGGAAAAGATCTAGTTTTATAAGTAAACCACAGATATAAAATTTTCAAATAGTGAACACTGAAATGCTTACATATACATGAGTTTTCCTTCAATATCTATCACCCATTAGCTTTCCATTTCTGATTTTTGTCATTTGCTAAGTCAAGTCATCTCTATTCCTTGCTGTAATGTGGTCTGGCTCATTTTGCTACTTCTGACAGTAGAAAAGCAAGTGAATAGTACTTAGTTGTTTATCTCTGCAGGGACCTTGGATGTACCAGTAATTGCAGTGTCAATAGGAAAGTTGAAAACAACTCACTGAATATCCCAGGAGACTTTCTATGGAGGCTCCTTGCTTCTGCTGACAGCTGATATGATAGAAGGTGAACAGGAGGTGGTGATTTACTGTGAGCTTGGCAGGGAGTTTAATTTTCACTTCTTCATAAAAGTCAGGAGACCTGTTTCAAAAGCACATTATACACAAATAACTTTTAGTAAAAAGGAAGACTTCTCTGACTACAAATTGTAATGCTGAGCACCTTTTGCTCCTTGGACTTTACTATTTGGTGTTTTACTTTTCATTTTACATCATTCTACTCCTAAGCTCAGAGTCCGTGAGGCCAAGCTTAAGTCACTGGACACACTTCACTTACATAAGATGGCTCACAAACCAGGGACTTAGTCAGGAATAAAAAAAAATCCCTGCACACAATGGAAAACCCCAACAGCTTAATTTGAAAAGGGATGAGGCTCACAGTTCTGTGGTGATCTCCTTTTCTAGCTTCAGCCCAAGAACAGGGACTGGTATATGGCCAGCACTCATCAAAAGATTTTGGAGAAATGAATGATGCAGGAAAAGGAAACTGATTTTACTAAAATGCAAAGTCCCAGACTTTACCAAGGGCTTCATTTACATTACTCATTTAACCCTTATCTTAACCCAATCAAGCTGGTTCAGAGAAATACTTAAGTCAATCAAGGTTATGAGGGCAGGACCAAACCTTGTCTGTCTAACCCTGTATAGATTGCCTCCCTGCCTGTGAAATACCAACAATAGCTAAGATATTACTCTAACTGCCCTTCCCTTCAAAATGAATGTTCTATTTCTCTATTGCTCAATTTAAATTTTCTTAAAGTAGATAATGGGCCAGGAGTGGAGAAGGACATATTAGACAAGAGAGATTGGGAACAAGGAGTGCTAGGTTTTGTTACTGTCCCCTTACCCCCCAGTATCTTAAAAACAAGTTAGGAAATTAACTCTTTATTCATAAAATTTCTGTTATCACTCAAGAAGGTTCCAGAGAAGTCCAAATGGTATTAATTTCCTCAGTCTTAGATAATGATAAGAATTATTTATTTCCAAAACAGAATCATGTAACTGGCATTAACTATGATACAGGCATTATAAAAACAGTGGAGGAAAATCACCAAGGGGATCCAGAAAAAAACAGAAGATAATAAAACAACCATGGGATAGTTTCAGAATTCTGAAATATACTTACTTATTATGGTATGTGATAGCTGTATATACTTCTTGCAGAAATTCAGGCCCATTGGATTTTCCAAAGATGACCTGTTTAGCAATATAGAAAGGATCAAATGAACAGTGATATTTGCATATATCAAATCAACTGTCATCAGAACAATATGATGGTCTGGTGTCACAGGGCTATATTCTGTAAATCAGGAGTGCTAGTTCTATGACTGACCCAACCACACTGGTGTAGAAGAACTGGCTATGAAAGATAAACTGATATTCCAGGGGTTCCACTTGTGAACAAGGACCACAGGTTTGTGGAAATGGAAAGTCAGTGCACTCCCTACTCCACTTCACTGCTGAGAAGTCTTGTACTTGGAGCAAAGTGACCCGGCTTTGCCCTCAGTGAGCCTGAGGTCCAGGCTTCATGTCCAAAGACATGGACCTGGTCACTAGGGTGATTAGGACCTTTCTAGCTTGCCCATGTATTTATGCTACTTGGAAAAATAAACTGACATAGACCTCATTCAGCCTAAAGTCACATGATTTGACAAGTGTATTCATCTTTGGGCAATAAAAAAAAAAAAGCCTTTCCCATCATACATGGTAATAACCAGGTCAGGATCCAGGTCTTGGCAAGTGGTAACAGGCTGCATTTAGCCGGATAGTCTTCACTGGGCACCCTGGCTGCACTCAAGATCCACCAACTTGTAAATGGCAACCCTAGTGAACTGGCCATGGGCTAGAGCACAGAACTAGGGGACCCCTCCTCTAGGATTTCCTTCCCACTACTGTTATATACACCTTATGCTAGGGTGGCAGGCAGGAGGATGATTTAATAAGCAGTATTTGAAGAGTAGAAATACTGAAAAAATTACTTCAATAGAAAGGTATACTAACTGAGGGAGCTCCCTGGTGGTGCAATGGGTTAAAGCATACCACTACAAAATGAGCTGCAACTGCTTCAGCACAGTACAATCCCTGGCCAGGGAGGTGACCAACATAGCTTGGCAGACCTCTCCTGCCCGCCCACTGCTCTCCTTAGCAGTGTACTTCATCGATCCGCCTGTTCTGCTTCCCACTCTGTCTCTGGTGAATCCTCTCACAGCCCTTGCACCTCTGGCCTGTACCCCAGTTCTGTATGCATAAATAATAATAAATAAATAAAAGTGTGCTAACTGAATTCCATGACTTGGGGAAAATAGAAATAGTGAACAGTCCACTCATTTAGTGGCAAGTGGGTTTAAAATACAAATTTTGACACTTTGACACTACATGATATATTTATTATTTGTCTTATATCCTACTTCAGAATAAAGATCCACTCTTAAAATGTGCTGAGACAGTATTACTATGAAGTCCTTCATACTTTCTCCAGATGTGGCATTGTGGTACACCTGGGGGCAAACAAACAAGGCTGACACACTGGGCTTTGGCTCTACTTCTCATACTGCTAAGAATGTGGAAAAACTTTATGCTATTTTTCATTCCTCTAAAATAATCTCCATCTCCAGATATCACTATGGAGAAGTTAGGAAAGAGACTTTCAATTTAGAGTGACCCTGTTTCCCCATCAGTATCCTGGGATCAACTTTGGACCACAAAGACCTTTGTACATGCTGAGTAGTGAAGGCCCGAATAGACATATGTGTAGGCTGAGGAGTCCCAGGCTCTGTGTGAGTTGACAAGAGAAGTCCACCCATCCTCATTTGAGGCAAGTGTTTGTTGTCCTCATTACCGGCATAGCGTCGCTGGCATCCTCTCCACGCATAAACTGGATCTTTATGGTAATGTTCCTGGCAGATGCTATTTTGTTAGCAAAGTTAAGCCTCTGTGGGTAGACATAGAGAAGGTTTCTGGAAAAAGAAAAGATAAAGCATCAGTGAATAAGATCGAGGGTTCATTTTAACAAGTTCTTTAGGGAATGCAAAGACTTTACTAAGGAGGACAATATTCTGAAGGAAGTTCCCTTTCAGACGTGAACTATTTTTGTAGGTGTTATGATTGATTCCTCTGTTTCAGTTATCTTCATCTGATAATAACTAACATTGTTCTCTCCTTGACTGCAGATAAAGACATGTCTGCTGCAGCTGAGAAATGCAGAGATCTGCTAGAGGTAGTATACGTTACACACCAAGATGAAGTGAAAGCACACTTTAAACAAAATTTACCAACGTAGATAAAGCTCTGATTTTCTCTTTCTCTCTTTCCTTTCTTATCACGAATTGAATTGAATTGAAAAAAGTTTCAAGTTCTAAGTGGCATGGTTTAACATCCATTTCTTATTTAAGACGACAGTCCAAACTTCCAAGCACAATTAGCTATCTAGCAACAATACATCAATGGCAATATGAATAATAGATCTATATTCATTCAACTATAGGACAGGTACAAAGCTCACTGTAGTTCTTTCTATCTACATTATTGCTAGTGTGTTTCCCTAATGAGGGCAGGGAGCTGATGTTTTAGATTTAATGATGTGTCTCCTGTAGCTAAATAGTGTCCAGAACATAGGAAGTCTATGTAAATCTTTGTTGAATAAAAGAATGAAAACTTATATATTTGGTAAGTCATATACCTGATTTAAGAAACAATGATTATACTAACAAATGTGTGGGGGAGAGGGGAATGAGTGGGTGAACATGGCCAGTAAAGACTGGGAAAGCCAAGATAAAGAGGTACACTGTGAATCTTACAGAGGGAGAGACTCCACACTTTTCCCCAAATGTTTTATTGATTTATTTTCTTATGGTACATGTTACAATTTTATTATTTGGAGAAATCACCTGAGAAAACACTGAAATAAACTTATCTGGCAACAGAAGAACATCACATATAAAGGAAGGATTTTCTGTGGAAACTGACACAATAATGATTTGAAGTATTCAAAAGGAAAAAAAAAACATACTTAGAATGACCATGAACACACAGGAGTCATTCCGTTGCAGGTACAAGTTCAAAGGTGTTGGAGGCAAATAAATAGCATTTCTGAGTCTTATTTTACTTTGACTCTACATTGGGTGACTCACTGGAGGTGGATTGGGGGTGACAGTGCTGGAACAGATTTGAATACTGTAACCTATGACTTCTCTTGGTCACTCTTCCTTTTGCCCTATAATATCATTTCCCTGGTATGGAAGCAACTGGCACATATATTTCCACTTGCCGCTGGTTTGTGGTTCTAGGTTTTTCTACCACCTTACTATCTTTCAATAGAGTCATAGCTAGGGGTATATATGGTCCATTGCATTGACCACTTCATCTTTTTTTTTTTTTGGCTATATACATTATTTTTATTTGTTTTTCTTTTTTTAATTATATATTTTTAATTATATATATTTAATTATATATGAAAAAATTATAATTTTTCACTTTTGTACAACGTGGTTTTTCTCATCTTAGTTATAGTCCTCATGAAATTCCTATCACTAGCTCACCTGTGCACCATCACCATAGTCCCTTGTGCTCTTCCAACTCCTGTTTTGATCCTATTCCCCTTCCCCCTACTACAGAATGTTTCTGGCTTATAGTTTCCTATTGATTCTCATATTTATTTTATTACAATTTCTTATTTTGCCCTAATTGATACCTTAATTTGGATCCTCTACATACTTCCTAAGAATGAAAATGTTTGGTATTTTTCTTTTTCTTCCTCACTTATTTCACTAAGCATGACCCTTTCTAGTTCTATCCATGTTGCTGTGAATAGCATGAGTTTATCTTTTTTTTTGATTGCTGAGTAATATGCCAATTGTATATGTACCACATCTTCTCATATATATTTGGGCGTTTGGATTATTTCCACAGTTTATTGGATTGTTTCCACAGCTTATTCCATAACTGTTGTAAACAGTGCTGCAATAAACATAAGGGTGCAGGTGCCCTTTTGAATTAATGTTTTTGAGTCCTTTGAGTAAATACCTAGAAGTGAAATTGCTGGATTGTATGGAAGCTCCAGTTTTAGTAGTTTAAGGAACTTCCAAACAGCTTTCCATGGTGGCTGGACCAGTTTGCATTCCCACCAGCAGTGTAGGCAAGTTCCTTTTTCTCCACTTCTTTGCCAACATTTGCTGTTGCTAATTTTTTAAAAAATATGTGCCATTTCTCACTGGTGTAAGGTGGTATCTCATTGTGGTTTTGATTTGCATCTCCCTGGTTACAAGTGATGTTGAACATTTTTTCATATGCCAGGGGTGGTCCATTTGTATTTCCTCTTTGGAGAAGTGCTTTTTAGTTCTTCTGCCTATTTTTTGACTGGGTTGTTTACTTTGAGTTTCATCAGCTCTTTGTGGATCTTTGTGATCAGTCCCTTTTCATTAGGGCTGTGTGCAAAATTTTCTACCAATCAGTGGGGTGTCTCTTTGTTTCGGTTATTGTCTCTTTTGCTGCATAGAAACTCTTTATTTTGATGCAGTCCCAGCTGTTAATCCTTTCCTTTACTATCTTTGCTTTGGGTGATGTGTCTTTAAAGATGTTATTGAGGTGTATGGCATTGACCCCTTCTTTTTTTTTTAAGATTTGTTTATTTTTATTCATACAGAACTGGGGTACAGGCCAGAGATGCAGAGGGTGAGAGGATTCACCAGAGACAGAGTGGGGAGCAGAACAGGCAAATCTACGAAGTACACTGCTGAGGGGAGCAGTGGGCGGGCCAGGAGAGGTCTGCCGTGCCATGTGGATCTCCTCCGGGGCAGGCAGGGATCGAACTCATGCAGAATCAACTTAAGCTTCTTAGTGCTGTGCTTTAACCCGCTGCACCACCAGGGAGGGCCGACCCCTTCTTATACTCAGTGAAAAGTACAGATAAATGTGAAGCAATAATATCAGAAGAAAACAAATTAAATTTAATGGTGTGCAGAATATTTAACAAGTGTCAAATGTCAGTGAAGGGTAGATGGCCTCCCTGGAGAACACCATGACAGCTATGACACAGTGAAGGAGTTAGCAGAGAGCTCTGGGTGCACAGATGGGAGGTACCTATTCTTCACTCCAGCTTCTGAAGATGAGAAACTGAGGTCCTGGGGGTTTACATGACAGTTCACTGTGTGTCAGTCACAGAGAAGTTATAGGATCCAGTTCCCCCATCCACCACATGACTGAGTCAGTGAGCTGACTCCAAATCTTTCTCTAGGGCTGTCAGCCATAGTAATGATGATTGAGGCAGTTGATAATTGTGGAATGCGAAGCATATGGGACACAGACCATTTCTCCGCTCATTCTTGTTCATTCCTTCTGTCACCACTCCCATCTGCAGTGATAATGTTAACAGAGGGTCATGTCGGGAAGTATTTAAGAGTGCCTGCTCTTGAGTCAGAAAGCTGACCCTGGGCAAGTTACTTAGTATTTCCAAAGCCCTTATAATTTCACCTACCACAGAGAGATGTGGTGAGCATTAATGAATAAGATCTTAATAGAACATAGCTCTGATGATGATTTTCTCCACAGAGTTAACAGGTCAATTCCATCCCAGCCTCCACTCCAAATCAGTCTTATCTCACCTGGATCACTACAGTGCTCTCCTGACTGAGCTCTCAGCTTCTATACTTGCCACTTACAACTGACCCTTTGTATATTTCTCAGAAAGACCGTTGAAAGTGTACAAGCAATTATATCAGGATTTTCTAAACTTCTTATCAGGGAACCTACAAGATCTGGGCCATGGGAATTTCTCTGATTTTACTACACATCAATTTGCCCCACTGGCCTTTTAGTAAGGCCTAAAACATTTGATATTTAGTCCCACCAACAGTGGATTTCTGTATCCGCTGTTCCTCTGCCTCAGATGTAATATCTGCAAAGAAGACTTAGCTATCATCCCATTTAATTGGTCCACTCCACTCACACAACACTTTCTTTTATAATTATACAATTATAATAAACATGATTATGAATGCAATATATGAGTATGAAATATAGGTATCCTGTTTGTCCATTTTGAATAGTCAAAAAGTTAAGAAAAATGTAAAGAATGTAAATAAAAAGCAACCACCCAATACTCAATTGCACTGAGGAAATTCACTGTTAAGAATATATTTTCTTCTAGTCTTTTTCCCTCAAGCAATTAAACATTTTTATCAGATAAAATTTTATCTTGTTTTTGTGTCATTTAGTGTCAAATTATGGCCCTTTCTCAATGTGGCTAAATATTCTTAACAAACATGATATTAATGGTTATATAATGTTCCACATTATGAATGTGCCATAATTTACACTATTCATCAAAAAATAAGCATTTAGGTTATTTCCCACTTTTAATTATAAAGCTGCGATGAGTCTCTTTCTGTATCTTCCTCTTCTGCAATGCAGCATTCTTTTGAAAGAATCCCTTTAAGTTCTGTTTAGTTCAGTTTCTTCATCTTCAAATTAATTGAAAAGATACCAATCAACCTTTCTTTACATTGCGCTTGAAGAAATAATGAGTTAGAGTTTGTAAAAATGCTTTGAAGTAGCTGGATGAAAGGGGCTGTGTAAATCACAATAGCACTAGCCTTGCCAGACTGGGTAAGCAAGTTAGCTGTCACTAAGCTCTTCTATATCCCAAGATTGGGGTGCTGCTCTCAGTCCCACACACCCCCAACACTAGGAAACAACTTTGCTGGCCCCTGTATCCAAACAGGATCACAGTGGGGATTCAATATTCTTCCCCACACTGAGTGCACTTTCCACAGAGCACATAGATGGAAGGAAACTGAGAGAAGTTACTCCAATCTCTTTTTACAAACGAGGAAAGCGACTCTCAAGGAGGTTAAATTACTTTATCTAAATTTTTTTACACATGCACTTCAAGGACCAGTGTATTTCTTACTTACCAGAAATATAAGTGATATGTTTTGCTAAATTTACATGCTTTTAAGAAATGAATATAAGAAAATATTTTTTTTTCTTTTGGAAGAGAGTATCTATGTATATGGCCAATAATCCATAGCACTGTCACCAAACAAAATTATTAACAAATTGATAAGCAGCTTATGTGTCTTACATGTGGTAAATTAAGGACCTTCTACTAGCTAGAGAAATTCCTAAGAATTATGGTAATGATTTTTTGTGAGGATAATTTATACCCCAAATAATATTCACTTTTTATGGCAAAGTCATGAAAGCTGCAGGTCCTGTGTGTGTATAAGGTGTTATGCATGTGAGTATAATGATGGGTGTCATCTTGTCTTTTCGAATGCAGAAAAAAATCCTTTTCTTCAATTATATGCAGCATTCATAGACGCAACTCTTGGTGTTTATCAACAATTTTCTTTTTGAACCATGTCAGATGGCTTTTCTTGATTCAAACTGTTTTTGGAAACTCCAGTTTCCTTCTCCTGACTCAGCAACAGCTACTCACTTAATATTTAAAGTGCTGTGATTGAGTAGCTCCAGGAAGTTAGGAGGTAACTTGGGGAATCTGGTATTTTTAGACCAAACTGTGACATAACCCTCTTTGCTCTTTACCATATTAGGAACATCTTTTTGCTTTCCTAAAAACAGGTTAATCTGAGCCACCTCAAAACCTTTCAAATCTACAACTAAAAACAAAAGATATCCACTCAGTTTGTTTTTTCCTCCACTTAGCCTCTTCTTTTTTCAGTGCAAGGAAACAAAGAAAAAAAGTGTCACTGTTACTTATTTCCTAGATGACATTAATATTCTCTTCCAGGGCGTTCTGCAGCTTGGAGCAAAACAAAGCAGCTGAGCTACAACAAAAAGCATACTGGCCACCACTGAGACAAGTGGACACTTTAGCTGAACCTCTAACACAAGTCAGTCAACAGCCTAGAGGGCTGCTGAGCAGCTCAGCGAGAGGAATGCAGGTCTCCATGAGCTCCTTGCTGTGCTTCAGTGTTAGCTGGCTGCAGGGATGGAACAGGGAGAACTTTAACGGGAGGCGAAAACTGCTTGGGCAGGTGGAGGAAGCTACCTTTTCAAGGCAGGTGAGCTTTCTCTGACAATGATGATGATCATGGTGACTAGATTATTATTGAATATTTGAGTTGACCATGATTTTAACAGATTGGAAAAGCAGCCATGAAAGTTTATGAAGTTATGGTTATTTCTCTTGAGAAAAATCCTGGTTTAGGAGAGCAGTGCTACAGATTAGCCCTTTGTGATGCAAATACTTGCTGACAGTGGCAACCTGAATCATACTGTGTCACTCATTCTCACTCCCGCCAGTAAAGCCAGACCTCTAGCCCTTTCTGAGGACAACTAATTTATAGGGATTTGAAAATCCCCAAAAGAGTCAAAAGATTAAAGAGTTATTCAGGGTTAAGCGGTCTTTGATTCTTTTACATATCTCTTTGAAAGTAAGACCGAATGAAGTAAGTTAAATGTTTGATAATCATTGCATATTGTTGAGTAAAAATTTAGAATATAGTGTTGCCTGGTGGAGCAACAGTTTAAAGCACAGCACTATAAAGCTATCCACAGCCACTACAGCATGAGTTAAATCCCTGGCCAGGGAGATGACCCACACGACCTTTCTTGGTATGCCTGCTGCTCCCCTCAGCAATGTACATAGTGCTCCCCACTATGTTTCTGGTGAGTCCTCTACCCCCGACCCTGCACCTCTGGCCTGTACCCTAGTTCTTGCATGTAGCAATAAATAAATCTTTAAAAAAAAAAAAAGAAGAAAATTTAGAATGTAAAAAAGTATGTGTGAGAAGGTTGTAAGTATTCCCAAATTGAATACTCAATGAAAGGTAAAGGGAGAAAAATGAAAAAAGGAGGCTTGATTTAGAAATAGAATTAGTATCAATTATGGTTTTCTTTCTGTTATTTCACTGTAGAACTTGTATCAAAGTAATAATATCAAACATGTACTTTTATAAAAAGGCTGATTTTGTGACCTGGGTTAGGTTCAGTCTTTTGAACTTCAGCAATGCCCGTATGTTTCTATCATGGAAGATGGGCTACGTTTATGTTATAGAAGATGGGCTTTTATGGAGATCTGTGATGAGTGGGTCTTACCCAAAATGGTGGAAAGGTTTTTTAGAGATCTATAAAATATTCTACAAATGTAAGGTGGATGAATCTGTGGTAAAATTGCAGATAAGTCTCAAATGCAATGATACCAAAGAAGTGCTTTTGTGAACTACAAAATATGATGTAAATGAAGATGCTCTTCCTATCCAGATTTTGTAAAATAGCTGAGTGGGCTAAAAAAATGCAACCTAAGCACTGCAGGCCTATAACTACATGTTACTTAGGAAGTGATTAATCTCTCAGTTTCTCTCTCCATCTTTCAGTTTCTCTGATTCTGTCTCCCTGCATGTCTCTAGACTGTTGCTCTCTTTCTTTGCACATATTTAATCTGTGTTTATCTCTGCCTCTTTCCCTCTATCTCTCCTTCTCTGTGTCTCTCTGATGCAGACTTTCCCATTTCTTTCCTACACAGCCTCTCAGAAAATAGCACACAGGAGACACATAGTTGTATAAAGTAGCATGGCTAGCAAATGTCATGGGTGCAATTCTGAAGGGAGACCCTCCAGCCCATAACAACTGCTACTTCTAAGAACAGTGACTGGTCTCTTTGGTCAGCAATCATATTCACCAGAGCTTTATTAAAAGTAGTCTTTTATGGCCCTCCCTGGTGGCGCAGCTGGTTAAAGCACAGCACTAAGAAGCTAAAGCCACTGCAGCATGAGTTTGATTCCCGCCTGCCCCGGAGGTGACCACATGGCGTGGCAGACCTCTCCTGACCCGCCCACTGCTCCCCTCAGCAGTGTATTTCGTAGATCTGCCTGTTTTGCTCTCCACTCTGTCTCTGGTGAAGCCTCTCGCCATCCCTGAGCCTCTGGCC
>NW_004567107.1:39482734-39486447 GCF_000260355.1 Condylura cristata | reverse complement strand
TTCCCGCCTGCCCCGGAGGTGACCACATGGCGTGGCAGACCTCTCCTGACCCGCCCACTGCTCCCCTCAGCAGTGTACTTCGTCGATCTGCCTGTACTGCTCCCCACTCTGTCTCTGGTGAAGCCTCTCGCCACCCCTGAGCCTCTGGCCTGTACCCCAGTTCTGTATGCACAAATAAATCTTAAAAAAAAAAAAGTAGTCTTTTATGATATTGTTTACAGGGCCAAAACATGTTTCTCAAACCATACTTTTAAAAAAAAGGTTGAAAATAACAATTAACTGGGAATATGAGGGTAGTATTGTCCATCAATGTTATATAGAAGTTCTGATGTTTTAAATACAGTTACGAGAAAGTTGACGTTAGTAATCTCAAAGCTCAATATTGGATATATTCTAGAATTACCTAGGAAATCAGCAAGTCTAATATGACTATATATTTTAAGTGAGAGCATACTTTCTCTGTAAAGTGCGTTCTTATAGTGAGCTAAGACTGTTACTCAAAGGATGTCCTATGGCAGTATCAATGTCACTCTGGAGTCAATTAGGACACATGATACAACTGCTGAATCAGGACCTGTTTTAAACAACACCCCAGGTAGTTCTAATGCACATCCAAACTAAGAAGTACTAATCCAAGGTAAGCTGTCTGCTTTTTATTTGGCTCATAAATGGATTATGTAGTTAATTTGTTTCCTTTTTTATTGAATTGCTAGCCAAATTTGCCACTAATTTTTAAAGGAAATGTCAAAGACTTAAGGTATATTCTGTGTATTAATCTTACCTAGGTTTGGACTAATTTTTCTTTCTTTCTTTTCCTTTCACCCAGAAATGTTATACCTAGACATACAACTCTGTAAGCTGCCTCAGGCATTATTTTAGAATGGGAAGCTTTATAAATAAAAGCATACAAATAAAACACTGGCTCTGCCTTATCATTCCAAGTATTATGCCCTTATTTGTATTAATTCCTGTTTGTAACACTTTAAGTTAGACTGAAACTCAAACTCCTCCAGGAATCAGTAAAAAATACAAATGGAAATAAAAGCCCTAATGAGTAAGTAGAATGAAGAGACTGGATCATCGTCAGAAATCAAAGTAGAAAAATGAAGAACAGAGCACAAAACCTATTCTAGGGCACCAGCAGAGCCCATACAGATGGTTGTTTTGGGAAATGACACAGATGAGAAGGAGCACTGGGAATAGTCATAGAAGCAGTTTGCCTTAGTAACCTCTGTGCTGCCTGGGCTGGGCTGCGATGCTGAAAATTAGGGGCCTCTAGCCCACTCCTGTCTACAAAATCAAATGAAATGAAGAAGTCAGAGACAAAATGTTGCCCAGTGATTAGAAATTGTATAATAAATGACCCAGTAGACTTTATAGTTTTGTTATGCTTTTTTAAAAAGTACACTTAAAAATAGAAATCGGGCCCTCCCTGGTGGCGCAGCAGGTTAAGGCACAGCACTGAGAAGCTAAAGCCACTTCCACATGAGTTCGATCCCCGCCTGCCTCAGAGGTGATCACATGGCGTGGCAGACTGCCTGACCCGCCCGCTGCTCCCCACAGCAAAGAACTTCGTCAATCTGCCTGTTCTGCTCCCCACTCTGTCTCTGGTGAAGTCTCTCACTGCCTCTGTACCTCTGGCCTATACCCCAGTTCTGTATGCATAATAAATCTTTTAAAAAAAATAAAAAATAAATAAAAATAGAAATCAAATGAGAGAAGGAAAGAGTAGCCAAAATAACAGTGAACTTGATCAAGTAATTGTTATTACAGTGCTGTTAAAGATTGTGAAGAGGCCCTCTCTGGTGGCACAAGGGGTTAGGATGTAGCACTGAAATTTAGCTACAGCCACTTCAGTGCAAGTTCGATCCCTGCCACCAGAGGTGACCCACATGGTGCAGCAGACCTCTCCTGACCCATTCGCTGCTCCCCTCAGCAGTGTACTTCATCAGTCTGCCCGTTCTGCTCCCCACTCTGTCTCTGGTGAATCCTCTCACCATCCCTGGCTTGTACCCAGTTCTGTATGAATAAATAAATTAAGTTTTAAATAATAATGAAGAAAAGATTGTGGAGAGAATGGAGGGGATGGTAAATCTGTGTGTTCTAGCTAACGAAGGACAACTTGAACACCAAATGTGGTGACTTTATACAGAACAACTACTGTTACTACTATTAATTTGCCTTTGAACATGTACTGACCAAATGCTCACAGTTCCTGTATTTTCAGAGGATCTTCTGTACTATATTAACCCCTCTTTTTAATGAGATAGATAAAATGTCCTCTCAAGTGAAAGCTTGGAAAATCAGCATTCCTCCTGTTAGATAAACCAGAACCTCAAGATGGAGTGGGGGAGGGGGCAGCTACCTTTTAGAGACAGGTGAAAGAACCTGAGCGCTCCTTAAAACCTACTTTAAGAAGTTTTCTTAAAAGTGTTTAAGAAAAGTGCAACTAGTTTTCAATAGCAAAGAAAGGTGTGAGGTTTACAACCTTGTTCTTATTGAGATCAGATTCCTACTGAAAAGAATTATAAGTACATGAGCACAGGACAGGATACACATGAAAAACTGCTTTAAGAAAAATAAATATTTCTCCACCTGTGCTTGGAACATATTTTGAAACCATATTTTGTTGGACTAACTGAAAATTTGCCAATTAAGATATTCATGTTGCCAAATACTTTTTGAAGCACTGTTTAGTGGACTCAATATAGTAAGTGGCTTATATAACCCATGCCTTTGTATGGATTAGTTTACCCAGGTCCTTTTCTCCCTAGAAAGGAATTGTAATTGTGACCTGTAGGTGTGACTGGAGGGTGTGCCCTTCCTGGTGACACAGTGGGTAAACACAGCACCAAGAAGCTAAAGCCACTTCCGCATGAGTTCGATCTCTGGCCCCAGAGGTGACCCACATGGCATGGCAGACCTCTCCTGACCCGTCTGCTGCTCCCTTCAGCAGTGTACTTCATCAGTCAGCCTGTTCTGCTCCCCACTCTCTCTGATGAGTCCACTCACCATCCCTGTACCTCTGGCCTGTATCCCAGTTCTTTATGCATAAATAAGGAAGGAAGGAAGGAAGGAAGGAAGGAAGGAAGAAAGGAAGGAAAGAAAGAAAGAAAGAAAAAAAGAAAGAAAGAAAGAAAGAAAGAAAGAAAGAAAGAAAGAAAGAAAGAAAGAAAGAAAGAAAGAAAGAACACACACACATATATAGAGAGAATCTATATAAATATATATGCATACATACACATACACAAATTTTTGGGAGGTGCTGAGCTCATGATGGGGTGGATCAGGTGCTGGGTGAGTTTTCCTCATTATTTTGATGTAGGAAAACTTGAGGTAGTAGCTTTAACTTAGGTGAAAAGATTTCACCCTACATTTTGCCAGTCCTGAATTGAAGGTACCAACTAAGCCACCCCTAGCTTAGTTAAAACAGTTGTTTTAAACTGCAAACTTTTTTCTGTTGCACAACAATATGTGACTAATACAAATATATACATTTTAAAAAGTGTATGTCAGGTATTCACTGATCTTTAACTATGCAATTCATAAAAAAATGGCTTTACCAGGCCCTCCTGGTGGCGCAGCGGTTAAAGCACTGCACTAAGAAGCTTAAGCCAATTCCTCATGAGTTCGATCCCCGCCTGCCCCGGAGGGAGGAGATCCACATGGCGAGGCAGACCTCTCCTGACCCGCCCACTGCTCCCCTCAGCAGT